>NW_026057584.1:17893116-17904719 GCF_023721935.1 Panthera uncia
CCCCCCCCCCAGCTTTTCAAACATCTCTTGAAATTCCAGGTCTCTAAAAATGTATTCCTTAAAACGCACGCGTGGTGTCTTGTTACCTCCGCCATTGAATTTCAGAGCTAATAGGGTATGACGCTCTAGACAGCACACCCTGTACATCTATAACCCATACCCAGTAGACCTGGTGCTCCAACAGCTCCCTGGGCACACCTGTGTTAGAGCTCTTACACTAAGAACTGTAACCGCTTATGTATCTGTCTTCCCAAGTCAACTCTGGACTGTAAGGGGTAGGTCTCGTGTATTTTCGTACTTCTAATACACCTCAGTACTTCTTGAATGACTGGTGTGCAGATGAATAAGTGGATAGAAACGTTTACTTATATGGAGTAACGACTGTGGCAACAAGTTCCAAAAATCTGTCTGGATTTGTTGATACTCTGGAATACTCTCATGTCAAATGTCAAACACTACTTAAAAGATACGTTTAATTCCAGTTAGGAAAGAGAAATTATTATGACCCAATGGAAAAATGGGAAAAGATAGAGTCAATGCAGCAAAAAATAAACAGAAGTGGCCAATAAGCGTGAAAAGATGCTTGACCTCACTAGTAACCAGAGAAGTGTAAATTAAGACAGTCGGTATCGTGGGTGAATATAATTTGGCATAGACTTTTGAAGGGGCAACTGGACAGTATTTATCAATATTTGTTTGTTTTGATGAGACAATTCCAATTCTCAAGACCTATCCTACTGAAAGGCCAGGAGAGGTGTATGTAGAAAGGTGATGACTACAGCACTGTTCGTAATAATGAAAAAAAAACAGATTATTTTAAATGTTTGTTAAATAGGAGAACAGTGCATGAATTGTGGATATTTATATTACAAAATATTAAATAAGAGTCTAAAAGGATATGGTAGAGTTATATATTCATAGAAAACTTGCTGAGAGAGAGAGAGAGAGAGAGAGAGAGTCACATGTGTACATATGTAAATGCAGAGCAATAGGAAGGACTCAGGCTGGAGGTACCTGGGTGGCTCAGCAGGTTAAGCGCCTGACTTCGGCTCAGGTCATGATCTCACAGTTCGTGGGTTCGAGCCCTGTGTTAGGCTCTGTGCTGACAGCTCAGAGCCTGGAGCCTGCTTCAGATTCTGTGTCTGCCTCTCTCTCTTCCCCTCCGCCTCTAGTGCTTGGTCTCTCTCTCTCTCTCTCTCTGAAAAAGAAATAAACATTAAAAAATTTTTTAAAAAAAGGGAAGGACTCAGGCTGACAGTGGTTCCCTGGGGAAAGGGAGGGGGACAAGAGGAGGACAGGGCCATAAGGGGAGAAGAGATGGTTGAATAGGAACTCTTACTTTTCATTCTATATGTTCCCATGGTATTTGAAGTGTTTACACTGAGCATATGTTCACAAACTACCTTTGCACATTAAAAAGATGATTGGTGTTATGCAGATATCACTCCTGTGTCAGTCCTTAGAACTACTGAGTGTGTGAACTGAAAGGAAACTTAGCATCATCTACTCTTGGAGTTTAACAATTTGTTTCCCTAGGGCTCCATAGGCCAAATGTGGCATAAGCCACACTTAAATCCATTGCACCTTAACCTGTACTTGGAGAACCTGTGTTCATGCAGTCCTCACATCAAACCTTCTCTGTTTAACTACAAATCTTCTGAGACTGCAAGATACCCCATGAAAAACAATTACACATGCAACTACTTATATATATGAATCAGGACTTTCTCACTGATGCGCCTCCAATATAATATGCAGAATGCAATGTGATACTTAAGCCTGGGTGGTAAATGTCACCCATAACCCTAACTTCAAATGTTTATCTTCATCAGAATAGCCTCATGGTTCTCAACAACTGAATTTGTAATAGGCAAATTTATAAAATAAATCCATGCTAATAAAATACTCTTTCTTTATTTTATGTTGAGGTCTATAAATGAGTTTATTTTTTAGATTTCCAGAAAGAGAAAAAAAATAGTTTGAAAATCACGGCCCTAATCCAACCTGCTCATTTTTCAGATGAGGAAACTGAAGTAGAGGTGAGTGGCCGTCCAAGAACCCAGAGTTCACTGCTCAAAGCCGGCCACCCGCCCTGAGCCAGAGCTTGAGCACTAAGTGCTCAATAATGACCTTTCTGCATTCCCAAGGGCTGAGCTCTTTTCTCACATGTTGTCTAACCTAATCTCACAGCAACCCAGTGGACTAGGGGTTGTGATGCTGTCAGTGAGAAAAATGAGGCTCTGACATATCAAACAACATTCCCGAAATCACACAGCTAACAGGTGGAGTAGCTCAGCCTCCAAAGAGAGATCTCTTCCATCCATATCACTGGGACCAGATCATTACAGCAGGGTGAGAAGGTGGGATGGTTTGTCTCTGGTTCAGATCATGAATTCCTTGTACCAGGTACTACCTCTAACATTGCCATCTCCACAAAGCTACTGATAGAACATTATCTAGAACATAGAACTGATAGGTTCATATGAGAAAAGATGCTCACTAATTAGCCTTCCAAGCCGTAAAGATCTACCTGTCGCCTGCTCTGTGTCTAGCCAGTACTCAAGGCGTTGGACATATCTGAAAAGAAGTTACCACTGTCACTATAAAAATATACTTGAGTGCTGTCCTAGGCAGGGTTCCTGGTCGTATAAAATATAAGCTAATTTTGTTTAACTTCTATAGAATCTCACATTGCAGCAATTACTAGTAACACTAGAGAGTGAAGCTCTAAAAACAGGAGAACCTAATGGAGGCCAAATAGGCAGAATGACATTCGGTATCATGCCACAGCAAATATGAGGCCACAGATGCACACAGCACCCAACCCACCTTTGCATGTGGCCCACCAAGCTGGCCAGGCCCAAGGTACAGAAGCATACGGCTCATTCTCATTATTGTCAACAAAAGACACCATTTGCTGTTATTGCTGTCGCTGAGGGAATTAGTTCTACACTGGACTCTGCTGTATTATAACACCGTTCAGATTCAAGGTCTTAGACACAAGCATCTGGTTGACCCCAGTAGAGGTTACAAGCCCAAATGTAAGCATCCAATTGACTCAGTTGAGGTCACATGCCCAAGCATTAACTGCTGGGAATCTGAGAAAAGAAACTTCTGCCCCCACTCTGGCTTCCACTGGGGAACTAACCTGGGCATGCCTCCCTTTGTGTATTAGTTATCCATTGCTGTGTAACAAATCATCCCCAAACTTAGCAGCTTGAAACAAGAAACACGTGTTATCTTCCACAGTTTCTGAGAGTCAGGAATCTGGAAGCAGTTGGGTCATTCTGGCTCAGGGTCTCTCGTGAAATTGCAGATAAGGTGTTAGCCAGGGCTATGATCTGAAAGCTTGACAGAGGCTAAAGAATGCACTTCCAAAGCAGTTCGCTCACATGGCCAGCTAGCTGTTGGCGGGAGACTTTGGCTCCTCACCGCAAATTCTCCATCAAGCTGTTTGAGTGTGGTTATGACATGACACCCGGCTTCCTCCAGAGCAAGGGATCCAATAAAGAGCAAAGCAGAACCCACCGTGTGTTTCATGACATGACCTCATAATCATAGGCAACCACTTCTGCGATACGCTACTGGTCACACGGAAGGGGTGACATAAGAGAACGAAGACGGAGACCGGAAACATTGCTGGCTATCTTCAAGGCTAGCTAGCATATTTGGATTTTGTAAAAACAAGGAAAGGTGTGGAGAGAACCTCCTAGGCAAAGGCTTGCCTTCTAGGTTGTTGGCACTCTAGCAGAAGAAAATACTAACAACCTAGAAGATAATGTTATCTCGGTTTAATATAAATAAGTGTCAGGTTATATCTGCTCTGGGAGACATATACCACTTTGAATTAGGTTATGTGAAAAGGGAGGTGGGATGACACTGAAGAAAACTTTATGATTCTACTTGGACTTAGCCCTAGACATAACCATTTGCATATGCAAAGCTGAGGTCCAATAGAAAAATACATATTTCCATTTTGAGTGTGTTCCTGGGTGCTCTTTGTTCCCCCGGCAGCAATACTCCCAGTAATTGGGGTAATCCATGACTTGCTGAGGGGTTCCAAATCTTTAGAATCAAGCTCATTAGAGTTCTGTTTTCATAGTGGAGTTTTCTACATCTGATTGCAAATCAAAGGAAACAAAAATCTCAAAAATCTGGCCAGGCCCAAGGTACAGTAGCATAAAGCATATTCTCCTTCCTTTTTCTAAATTGCCTTTTTCTTAGGCATGAAAATACCCAGCCCAGCCTCTGTTGGATTTAACCCATTAGCTTGACTTGCATCCATTCTTCGCCTTCCCTCCACTCTTAAATTCCCATTTCAGTACTTTCACTGTGTTCCCTTTATTCAAGATGAGACTGACTCCAAGCATTCCCAGAGAAGAAAGTACTAAACAGGAGGACTTCTTATCTGTTTTGCTTTCCTATCCTAGACAGTCAACATCAACCTCATAATTCAGAGCCAAGTGCGTGAGACAGAATGGAGTCATTTTTAAAACTCAGGGCATCTGGGGTCCCAGGTGAACTAGAGTCCACAACATTCCTAGACTACTCTAAGCAAGAAACAAAACATATCTTTGAGTTTCTCGGCAAACTAATGTGCATGTGACAAGAACTGTAATCAATAAGTAACTTGATAAAGTGGATACAAATTGACCCAGGAGAGGAGAGTAACATCCTATTAAGCAAATTCAGCCCAGATCACTTTCAATCAGGCATACCACACTGCACAACTCAAAGACCCAAGTCTCTGTGGGAAAAGCTGGATCAATATTTTAAGCCCAAACTCCTTAACTTTGGACTAACAACAAACCAGAAGAAAAAAAAATTATTCCCTCTAAATTTAAAGACAGAAAAAAGGATGGGGAAAGCAGGGGAGGGGCAAGAAATATGTAGGTTGTAAGTTACACACAACTCCCAAGGAATAAATCTGTCTTTCCTGAACCAGACAAATGCTTAAATCCACCAGCCCGGCCGCAAATGATTCTTCATGAATACTGAAAGAGGAGAAGGAAATATTCAGGTCACAAATTTATCTGATTGAAAGTCAGGAACTAAGTGAAGCCTGCAAAAGTTTGATTTCTTTTTCATTAATTTTGGGGGAGGAAGGAAAAGACTCTGAGATGCTGGGGCACACAGGGAAGGGAAGCATCGCAGGCTGCAATTTTTTTTTTCAAATTGCATGAATACCATCGTATAAATATTTTCATTTGTGCGGGAAGTGTGATTCTGTATAAAAGAGTTCTCATGAATAAGTACCAGGCATTCAAAGCAGACTTCCATTGGAATTCCAGAAGCATTTCTGCTGCCCTACCTGAGCACCAGTCTCTTCTTACCTATCCACAATAGCCAATCAAGAAAGCAATTCTCAAAATTACACTCTGCGGAGGGCGGATATCAGAGGCTGAGGTTTGCAGCACTTTCATTGGATTCTAACTTATGGGGGCCATCAAATGTCTATTCATATAAGGTCCAAACAAAGAGATGAAAAGTGAGAAACAATGCCAGTATTATAGCAAAGGTAAATTATTTCGTAGCCATTTCTCCTCCACCCTGGCCCCCCTCGAGAAGAAATTACCTAATCAAAACTACTTCTTGTTGTTCCATTTGCAACTGAATTTATTGTGGATTTATGAGAACCTACTATGTGCTAAGCACTGCAGGGTATGTAGAAGAAAAAGCATTTAAAACAGGTCCCTCACTCAAGTTGTTCCACACTGTCCAGCGTTTGGGTGAAGCAGAGGAAGCTGGTAACAGATGGGGAGAGGAGAGACAGCCAGCAAGTGGGTGGTGTTTGCAAATGTGGCTGAGTGGTAATGGCAAAGGTTTTGAATCGAGAAACGAGGGTCCAAGTCCTGGCTGTGCCACTGAATTTGAGCAAGGAACTTAATTTGTTTGGTCCTCAGTTTCCCTCAGTTTCCCACCCAAAAAATGGGGAGAAAAATGCCCGCATAATTTGGTTTCCTAGAAGATTAAAAGAGAAACGTATACAAACCACTAGGAAAGTGCCTTAAACCAAGTAGCTACTGAGTAAATACCAGCTACTTCCCCAGTCCATCTGGCCTCATCAGTTCACCTGCTCCCTGCTGCATATCTGAGTAGGGAGAAATTGGATCCAACTCTGGGAAGGATGATTGAGGAATTTCAAAAATTGAACTGGTAAGGTGAACAGTTTTCAAAGCCATCCCTCCTCCCTGGTAACTGAACTAGACAGACTGCTGATCCTTGGTGGAGGGAAGCTTCTCTGGAAGGAGACTCTCACTCACCCAGATTCACTGAGCAAAGAATTGAGCTAGACACTTGCATAAATACAGGGGCAGTCAAGACAATGTCCTGCCCTCAAGGAGCCTGTAAGTAAGTGGGGGTGGGGGGGGGAGACTATGATGTATTAAAAGTTATATGTCAGTTACAGTGTCTGCCATGGCCACTCCCCATCTAAGGGAGTACCTCCACTCCGTCCCCACACACACATTCCATATTTATGTGATTCCGTCCACCTTTAGCCAGGGGAGATGCAACCAAGAGTATTTGAACAAATGGGCCAACTTATAGGTTCACCCGACATATATGATGTGGACCAGATATAAGAACAGACTCTGAGCCCATCTGATACTTGCTCAAAAATGTTAACTGATAGAGGCCCTTCATTGTGGGAGCTACAGCTGAAAGTTGTAACCTATAGAATAGCGTCGAGAAGGACCACGTTGGGAAGCTGTAAGAAGGATGTACAAGAAGGCAGGTGGGGAAAAAATTAGGCAGGGCAGGTTGTATCTGTCAACCTACCTGTCAAGGTCCTGGCACCATCACACTGAGTAATTCGAGAAAGGTTGGATAAAGAGATTATGTTCCAAGCTAGGGGTAGGGCTGAGGGAATTAACAAGGGATAAAGCAGTACCTGAGAGCCAACCGCCCTGAAGCCTGATGTCATCCGGCCAGAAGAGGGGAGCTGGATGGAGGAGGCTGCCTCAGGCAGAAGTTGGGGCCAGCCTGGATCGAAAGGAGCCAGGGAATAAGTTGTGCCTTCACCCTCCTCCCACCCCCTGTTCTCCTGCACTGCCTCAGTTAGCCAAACCAGACCAGAGCTGGTGGATTGTCCATCTAGGTGTAGAGAGAAAGTGTCCCCTTGCGGCACACTTTGGCTCAAACGATATCAAAACTGAATTTGTGTTGTTGTAGCTGGTCCTTACAAGCTGGAGTTGTTGAAAGGCCCTCACTTGAGTTTACTGCAGGCTCCTTCCTCACCAAGGAACCATGGGACCTGTTTGAATGAATAGAGAGCAGACTTATGGAGAGTGCTAGAGGTGTGTGTGTGTGTGTGTGTGTGTGTGTGTGTGTGTGTGTGTTGTTTTGTTTTTAGAGAAAGAGATAAAGAGAAAGCATCTTAAGCAGGCTCCATGCTCAGTGCGGAGCCCAATGCAAGACTCAATCCCACAACCTTGGAACCAGGACCTGAGCTGAAATCAAGAGTCAGACACTCGACTGACTGAGCCACCCAGGCACCCTGGAGAGTGCTAGTTTTGATCCTTAACTGGCATTACCGTTCTGTTCTGACACCCTCTTACTAAATCTTTTTTAAAACACCTTGACTTTTCCAAGAACAACTCAGTGGATTTGTTCACTGGCATGTGTTCATTTGCCTGGCAGGTTAACAAACTCAGTTTCTGTTTCAGCTCTAATGGTCACTGTTCTACATGGCTCAGCCTCCATGGGTACAGAGCAGGGTAGGGAGGGGTAAAGCTAGATCTAGAGGAGTAAACACAGCTATCCAAAGTGGATGCTGAGGGGGAAAGGTCAGTAGAGAAAGAAACTGAAGGAGTGGACAAGCAGGGAGGAACAGAGTCCCTGAAATGATGGAACGTACTTCCATCCATGACCAACTTCATAAACTCTTATGTTCCCCAAAGCCACCTTTGGGGCTCTAGGTCCAATCTCCAACCCTGCTCTTCCTGAGGCTGACTCTTTGGCTCTGTCTGGATTCCCATGCAATTATTCCCTTAAATACCATAATGTCAATACACATTGGCCACCTTGACTGCATGTCTTGAGTTTCCCATCTAGGAGCTATTCTCCTTACCTGTGGTCTTTCTCCAACTCCTCCCAGGGACTCAGTGGGCCACCATTTGAGAGGTTAAATGTAGGTCCTTCAATATTTAGGATACCTCATGCCCACTGAAGTCATCAAGGAACTGGGGTGGCCTTTACACTCTGTCTTCAGTCTCCCAGAAACTTGCATACCAGGCTGAACAGGTATTTAGGAGATTCTTTATTGAAGAGTTAGGATAGACTCCAAAAAGGGAATGATAACATAGCAGAAGACCAGTTAAAGTTCTTAATAACTTAATCTTTCCCCAACGTCATCCAAAAAGAAATGCAGTATGGCTTCTCAGCTCCATCTTGGGAGCCAAACTCAGGTGGAAAGGAGCCTACTTCACTTCTAATGGTTGTCCCTTGGTTATCATAATAGGTCTATCTAGAAAGGTCAGAATTAAATGTTGTTGTTCTCCTGCCAAGGAGAGGGCATAGTCAGCCTCCTCTAGTTACACTTTTAAGGTCTAGAGTGCATGGGCGACCCAAGAGAAGTTTGGCTCATGCAGCCAAAAACCAGGGAGAGATCACTGTGGGTTAGTGGGGTCCAGCCAAAGACTGCACTAAATCTGTCCTCTTAAATCAGCATCAGCATCCACGCAGCAAGGCAGGAAAGGTGGGGCAGGTCAGTACGCGGTACAGTTAACTCAGGACTGAGGGCAAGGAGGAGTTAATTTAAGTAGACACATGCACTATTTAATCTGCAATTGGAAATTCTACAGCCAAAACATGTGGAAAGCAGCTCTATGAGCAATATTTTACAGTTTTCATCAAAGAAACTCTGCTGCCTGCCTCTCTTGGGCTCATTTCCCAGGAGAGAAGAAAGCAAAAGCATGCAGAGATGCCCTCTGTGTCCTTGACTTGGGTGTGTGTGTGTGTGTGTGTGTGTGTGCGCGCGCGCGTGTGTGCACACACGCACTTGCATGTGTGTGTGTTTGGGGGCATATGGGGCATATCTTCCAAAGAATACAGCCCGAGAGATGACACATCCAAACCACGTTGGAGAATGAAAAAGAATGCCAGGGGGCGCCTGGGTGGCTCAGTCGGTTGAGCGTCTGACTTCAGCTTACGTCATGATCTCACGGCTGGTGAGTTCGAGCCCCGGGTCGGGCTCTGTGCTGACAGCTCGGAGCCTGGATCCTGCTTCCGATTCTGTGTCTCCGTCTCTCTCTCTGCCCTAACCCACTCGCATTCTGTCTCTGACTCTTTCAAAAATAAACATTAAAAAAAAAAAAAAGAAAAAAAGGAAAGGAATTCCAGGAAGGGGGTGATGGCAGTGGGATGAGTACAACTGTTCCCTGGAGGACCTTCTCAAAGATATTATAACCCTACCATGAGCAGTAACATCACCTACCCAAAGCCAGCTTCACTCAAGATGGGTCTCACACATCAACAAAGCAGGGAGTCATCTAGAGGCCAACCGAGGGCCCAATTGCACCCCTAAATTTTACCTCCTCCACTGCCTTCCACAGTGCCCCCAAATTCCCAATTAAGAGATTCACCTCTGTCCATAGATGCCCCTCTGCTCCAATGTAAATATCACTTCTACAAGTCTGTATGGGTGATTCTCGAACTTCAGCACAAACTGCTGAGGGGCTTGTGGAATCATGAGACCCTAGAGTCTCTGCCTCGGTAGATCTGGAGTGGTGCCCGGGAATCTGCATTTCTACAAGTTCCTCAGTGCTGCTGCCACTGCTGGTCCAGAGACCACTTGTCAAGAACCACTGGCCTGCCCTGAGAGATGCTGCTGATTTCATCGAACCGGCTCCAGTGCTACAGAAGCTGTAACATTTGACAGTGAAAGGCAGGAAAGATGTCCTGGAGAGAGGTGTACCGCCCAGGAGGGAGCCCCCTCCCACTGGACCAGCAGCCTGTGCCAGCAAATCCTGGGGTGGCGGTGGGGGGGTCTTCGCTCCTTTCCTTCAGGAGGGTACATGGCCAGGCCCCTCCAAGACAAGGAGGGCAATCTACAGTTGCTGTCTGAAGTCAGCCTTGGCAGGTGTGGAGCAGTCCCATGGTGGGGCTCTGGGGCCATGGATTCCTTCCCTTTTGTGTTTACTGTTCACGTCCAAAGCTGCTTCTCCACACTCAGCCCTGTTTACCCGAACACTGCAAATGAGGGGCCCGGCATGTGACTTTGAGACATCTGTTTTCTCTTTGCATGTTCTCATTCTGATTCCTCTCTCCACCACCCCCCTTGTCTTTCTCTATCACAATGCAGTTTCCCAGAAATAGAATTCTGACAAGCTCCAGGAAAATCCGAAGGGTCCACTCGGTTTAAACTACAATTGAAAATCTTCCTGCTTCCACTCTGAAAAGGAAAGCACGTGTTTTTTGGAATTGCAGACAAAAGGGCCACCCCCTCCCCCCAACCACACAGTCCTGCAGGATTGTTTCAGGACTGCAATTAGAAAGTGCTCTTTGGATGTTAAAAACAGACTTCTAAATAATACATGTGGGTTTTTTTTTTTTTTCAGAGAGAATAGCTTACAAAGGTCCAGTTAGTTACTCCTTTGCATATTAAGGAATTCTTTTTATCTATCAGAAGTATTCTGTGTATCAGGCCAGGAGCAAGGATAGAAACTTACAAGATTGAGAATAATTGACCAGTGAAAGATACTAATCCTGGTCTGATACCTATTCAGAAAAGGCAGCATTGCTCTAAGTACTGAGGCTAAAATGCCGAATGCAAAAGATTGTGGCCTAAAGGAGTAGTGGAATGGCCTAGAACAGAGATGGCCAAAGATACATCTACTTTACTCTGTGACTTCTTGGAGGCAATGTTGTTTTGAGGAGCTCTTTAAGGAGAATGCTAAAACTGTGAGTCCAAACTCCCTGGCCCCATCCTCAAACCCCACAGAGCTCCTCTGTGACCGAGTGGTCAGCTTGTTCCTGCTGAAGCATCTGCAGGGATTTCCCTTGGCAGCCCTTTATCCCCCAAACACCAAGTTAGTCTTGCTCATAGCAGTGTGAGTGCACACGTGTGCATGCGCGCGCACACACACACACACACACACACACACCAGCTGTCTTTCCCCATCCTTGCTAAGCTGCAGTCATCATGAGATGTGTTCAAATAACAAAATCGCTGTTCTGTGTATTTCTTGGCATTTACAGCAACACCTTGTCAGGTTTCTCCAACCCCATAAATACTCTGTCACAAAGGTCCCCCTTTATAGCCCAATGTGGAGGAGCTCAGCCATCTGCTTTCGGGATTCAACCGTTTTCACTTATCTTCCGCTTTGTTTTATGGGAAGGGATTAGGCCTGGATTTCCGCAGGTGCCCAGGTTTCATTCTACTGCCTGTCAGTTTTTCCATCTCCGGCCACATGTGTAGGCTGATAAGCAGAGCGCAGACACTCATCCTGCCTAAGGGATTGGTCCTTGTCAATGAACTTTAACCTCCTTGGTGTCACCCATATTATGAAGCACATCTTTCACTTTCTTGGGGATAAGCTGAGAAAAAAGGAAGGAAAGGGAAGGGAAGGGAAGGGAAGGGAAGGGAAGGGAAGGGAAGGGAA
>NW_026057584.1:17904729-17944867 GCF_023721935.1 Panthera uncia
AAGGGAAGGGAAGGGAAGGGAAGGGAAGGGAAGGGAAGGGAAGGGAAGGGAAAAGAAGAGAGAAAAGAAAAGAAAAGAAAAGAAAAGAAAAGAAAAGAAAAGAAAAGAAAAGAAAAGAAAAGAAAAGAAAAGAAAAAAGAAAAAACCTGCTCTGGAATGATGTAGCCAAATGTTGCAATTCAAGAAAGCACAAGGGCTGTGGAATCCTCAGCCCCAAAAGACACCTCATCAGTGGATGGTTCTTGGGTTCTGAGTGAACAGAATACCTGCACACGCTTTTGGAAAAACAAGGAGATTCTGAAATAGGAATCAGGTCCTTGAAGGAGGAGGAGAAGAGTTAAAATCTGCCACCTAGGTGCAAGGCAGGTATGCTTGTGGAAGGGAGAGTCTGATGATAGCCCACAGAGTGGTTCTTGAAGTATGTACCCAGAGCAGCAGCAGCAGCATCCCTGGGTACGTGTTAGAAATGCACATTCTTAGGGGCGCCCAGGTGACTGTTGGTTGAGTGTCTGACTTCAGCTCAGGTTATGATCTCACAGTTGGTGAATTCGAACCCCACATCGGGCTCTGTGTCAACAGCTCAGAGCCTGAAGCCTACTTTGGATTTTTTCTCTTTCTCTCTCTCTCTCTCTCTCTCTCTCCCCCCCCACACTTGTCTTTTGTCCCTCTCTCTCAAAACTAAATAAACATTAAGAGAAAGAAGGAAGGAAGGAAGGAAGGAAGGAAGGAGAAAAGAGAAGAGAAAAGGAAAAGAGAAAAGAGAAGAAAAGGCAAGGCAAGAAAAGAAAAGAAAACAAAAGAAAAGAAAAGAAAAGAAAAGAAAAGAAAAGAAAAGAAAAGAAGAGAACACTCGGAGCCCCACCCCAGATCTATTCATCAGAAGCCACATTTCATAAGCTCTCCTGGTGACCGGAAGGTATATCAAAGTTGGAGGTGGACAGGTTTAGCGGTTGGCATTGGGGTGGTACATGTTGGCTGTGTGTAGCTGGCAGCCTGCTGGCATAACAGGTGTAACAGGGCAGAGGCCCTCCTGGTTCTAGACCAGCTGGCAATCTGGGTCAGTCACTTTACTGCTTGGGACAGCTGTAGAAGATCCCTGGTTTTCCAGCCTGACTCCACGTTGGAATCATTTGGAAAATCAGCCCAGGTCCTACTCCCTGAGATTCTGATATCATCTTGCTAGCTCTAAAACCCAGTTATTTGGCCAATTCTATGGCTCTAGATAAGTATGAGAGATTAAAAAATTTTTCAAATTTAAAGCTAAAGCTAGGAGTCACCCTAAGTCTTGATTTGTTTTATTATATCCCTGATTTAAGTTGAAGAATAATAATTATCGAAAGCTCTGATTAATTAGTTTACAGTTAATCAAAGTCTGACTCTGACATATTTCTTTTAGTGGATTTTGTACTTCATATGGGAACTTTCACAACATGTTTTCAGTCTCCCTTCTGAACCACTGCATTGCATGAAACCCCTTCCTATGGGGATTTCTTGCTGTTTTATTTGGGGGACAGACACTGTGGTTTTTGTTTCCATTGACTGACCTATTTAGCTTCCCCACTTCGGATAAGTTTGGCTAGCTGAATCAATTTATATAGTCTCCTCTGAGTTGTCACCCCTAGTGACGAGCAGAAAATTGAAATTTGCAAGCCATTGGCTGTTAAGATGGTACATAAGACTTTAAAATTTGTTAGGGTGGGGGAAAAAGGAAAGAAAAACTCAACTGGCCAGATTAGGAGTTTTTTGTGGGGTTTTTTTGTTTTGTTTTTTTGGTTTTTGGTTTTTGTGGGGTTTTTTGGTTTTTGGTTTTGGTTCTGTCAAAAAAAAAAAAAAAAAAGCTCTATCTATACATGGTGTCTTTTTAAGAGGCTTTTCATAGGAGAGCCTTAGGCAAAACTGAAAACCTATCTGTGGAGCCATTAGGAACCAGCAGCCCCTTCCAGTTTCTCTTTCAGAGCCACCCCACCCCCAGTTTTGGGGTCCTGCTGTCTCTTGAACACTTGTTTCATCCTTCTCTGTCCAAGGAACAGATTTTTCTGATTCTCCACACTCATGACAGAAGATGGTGACCCGCCACTTTTGAGTTTATGACACTCAAATAGAGGCAAATGACCTCTAACTAACATGAGTCTTTTGGTCACAGCTCCGAAAACCCACGAGATAGAATGTGATGGCCCAGTGCAGATTACGTCCACATTCATTTCAGTCTGTGGCCACCAGTGAGTAGAAAGACTTCCACTACAAACATGGCTGTCATCATTCACCATGTTGGGGAACAAGAATTAAAGCTCAGAGAAAGGGGAACATCAGGAACTGGGCAGATTCCCCAAAAGGAGTTTTCAACCAATACCCACTTATTTGAATAATAGAGTTTCAGCACCAGGTTCTCTGAGCCCCACCATTATTCCTTCAAGCTGGGCTTTTGTCCGGTCTGTCAGAGACATCGTCCCCACCCAATCCCTCCCATGCCTCACTGAGCAGTGCTGGAGGCAACAGATGAGTCTGTGCACTATATTGTCTCGAGCATGACTCATATGACAAAGACTGATAGTTATCCCCAATATCTATTTCTTCTTCTCCTATAAAATTGGAACTTGTGCTTAGGCGGATGGCAAGCCAGAATAAAGATTACGTGTCTTAGACTCCCCTACATCCAGGTATGACCATTTGACTACGTTCTGGCCAGCAGGGTCTGACCAAAAATGATAAGTACAACTTTTAAGCCATGCTTATAAAGGCTTTCCCTCTCCTCATCCTTCTTCCTCCATCCTGCTGCTCAGAACATGAGCATGGCAGCCAGGCATCTTGGATGGTGAAGACCAGGGAACACTCTAAGGTTGGCCGAGCAACAACATAGACAGAGCCTGGGCCCCTGGTGGCATTAGAGAGCAGAGCCACCGTATCAGCTTGACCATTTACATGAGACATACATACAGGTCTACCTTGTTTAAATCACTTTTATTTTTGGGGCGCCTGGGTGGCTCAGTCGGTTAAGCGTCCGACTTCGGCTCAGGTCATGATCTCGCGGTCCGTGAGTTCGAGCCCCGCGTCGGGCTCTGTGCTGACAGCTCAGAGCCTGGAGCCTGTTTCAGATTCTGTGTCTCCCTCTCTCTGTGACCCTCCCCCGTTCATGCTCTGTCTCTCTCTGTCTCAAAAATAAATTAAAAAAACGTTAAAAAAAATTTAAAAAAAAATCACTTTTATTTTTTATGTCTGTCACACACCACTGAAACTATGTCCTAATACTGCATGTACAATCACAAAGTTCCAGAACTTTAGTGTTATAATTTAGAAATTATCCAGTCCAACCCTTCACAGCACAAATGAGGATTTAGTGGCTAAGAAGAAACAGTGAGTACCTCATTGCACATCTTGGACTCAACCTAGGTTTTCTTCTTTTTTTTTTTTTTTTTTAAATTTAAATCCAGGTAAGTAAACATATAGTGTAATAATGGTTTCGGGAGTAGAATTTAGTGATTCATCACTAACAGATCCCACCCAGTGCTCAACCCAGCAAGTGCCATCCCTAATGCCCATCACCCATTTAGCCTTCCCCCCTACCAACACCCAACCAGCACACCTCAGTTTGTTCTCTGTATTTAAGTCTCTTATAGTTTTCCTCCCTCTCTCTTTTTATCTTCCTTTTCCTTCCCTTCCCTTATGTTCATCTGTTTTGTTTCTTAAGTTTCACATATAAGTGAAATCATATATTTGTCTTTCTCTGACTGACTCATTTCACTTAGCGTAATGCCCTCCAGTTCCATCCACATTGTTGCAAATGGCAAGATTTCATTCTTTTTCATTGCCAAGTAATGTTCCATTGTATACACATACCACCTCTTCTTTATCCATTGGTCAGTCAATGGATATTTTCAACCTAGATTTTCTGACGCCTTCCTGCCCCTCTTCCAGTCCCAGAACTTTTTCTATCCGACTGCATTGATCTTCTCCACTAAGAAGACAGTGAATATTCACCAAGGTATGATCAAATTCGGTTTTTAAAAACTTTTTCCTACATACAAGATGATGTGTACATGAAACAAGAGCAATCCCCTTTTTATAAAAGGAACAAAGAGTTCCATTCTGGCTCTGCCTACTTTTATTTCTTTACAGCTCACACTTTGAATCCTCACTGTATCTGCACTCCCTCAAAGCCAGATCCAGCATGAGGTGGGTGCCATGGGACATGCAGGAAGACACTGAATCTCCCTGGGCCTTCCATTCCTCCTTTGAAAAATAAAATTAGACAAACCCAATCACCTCTGAAATGCTGAAGTTCTGTTAAGGTCGTGGGCTCTCCAGTCTGATCCAGACAAAAATGTGATTTCCTTGGAAACCATTTCCCACATTCAAAGGACAAAACTAAGCTTTCGAACACGAAGGCTTCAAGCACCATGCATCTCACGCTCCCCACTGCCCTCTGCTGGGTGCACAGGACTTAGCATAATGGTAGGCGGAGCGCCATGACCAATCGCTCACAATCAGCTCGTGTTGTGCTAACGTGCTATTTGCCCTTTCCCTTTTGTGGAATGAATGGAGACAGCTGTGATTCCCTGTGCCCCAGAGTGCATCTTGGAAATTGGGACCTTCGAGAGCAAAGGTGGACAGGGAAGATCAATGGTGATACCGCTCTTGCACTTACCTTCAGTTAGCCCTTCTTGGTGTTTATGAGAATAGAACCTGGGTTTGGAAGTTCCATCATCACCCATTTTGTGCGGAAGGAAAGGCACATATAGATCTCCCAAACACCCACAGTCTGATCCTACCCCATGTCAAACCCATTGTTTGCTTTTGGAAAGAGAAAAGTAAGTACATGGGGAGATGAAATCAGAAGAAAGTGGAAAGGACCCCAAAAAGTTGTTTGCCTCAACTAACTCATAAGAGAGTGAAGAGTATAGAAAGAAAATCAAAGTGGAACTCGACAGTATACATACAGTCATCTACTACTTGCCTTTAAAATAATAATTTTAAATTACCCCATTACTGGGAGGAGCCAAGATGGCAGAACAGCATGGAAGGGGTTTTTTTGTTTGTTTGTTTGTTTTTGCATCTCTCATCCATGAAATACAGCCAGATCAACACTAAACCATCCTGCACACCTAGAAAACTGATTTGAGGATTAACATAACAATATGCACAACCTGAACCATAGAACTCTGCAGGTACCCAGCAAGGAGAGGTGAACTGGGGAAGAGAGAAGCCGCAGAGGGCAGGGAGCTGTTTTTGCTTGTGGAGAGAGGATGGAGATCGGGGGGGAGAGTACAGAAAAAGCACCCCCCACCAAAAGCAGCTTGAGAGAAAGTGGGAAAGAGGAAACAGCCACAGGGACTGAACAAAAAAGGGAGAAAGGAGAAAGGAGAGGGTTTAAATTCCATTAAGACTCTATAAACAAGGGGAGCACAGAGTCTGAAACTCCGCAGCTCAATACGTGGCGGTGCTCTGGTGGGAAGGGCGAGTCCTCAGGAGCAGACTGAGGTCTGAAGGGTCCTCAGGCCACATGCAGAGAGGCAGTTCCCCTGCTGGAAGGACATTTGGTAGAGGCTGTGCAGCCACCACACAGGCAAGGGTCCCAGTGGACCCTGGAGAACAACCATATTCGCTGGTGCTGGAACAAGGACATTAAGGGTGAAGCCTGGTACCAGATGTGTGTTGTGATTTACCATATCCCTGAAACACTGCTACATGATCGCATGAAATTTTTCTGGGGGGGACTGGCACCCAGCTGCAGTCTCTGGGCATCAGCAGCACCACAGTTCCACAAACATTCCAGGGGGGCAGGCCAGCACCCTGCCATTCCTCGGTGAGACTCTCCCCGAGACGGTCAGAATGGATCAAAGCCACAGTTCCTTAAAAGTGAGGGGTTGGGAAATACAGCTGCATCTGAGATAAAACTCAAGAGGGAGGTGCCGCCTGACAACCTGACAGCTTGGTCACGGACAGTATAAAAGCAGGAAGTGGACGGAAGCCAGAGACAAAGGATGGGAGAATTGCTGGTCAGGGAGAACAGAGTTCCGATACTAGAGACTGGGTAGCTGGGTGATGTAATTTTTCACCCCTCCCACACATGCGCATACACACCTACAAACACCACAACAGTCCAACCCAGTAAACTCAGCAGCACCACGTGGTGGAGAATAGAGGCATTACATTAAGCCCCACCCAACTGGGCCAGTCTCATTCTTCAGGAAGACAAATCTCTCCTCCTGCTTAGTTTATGGACTGTAAAGAGCTTCATAGTTTGACTTCTAGGAGAAACCGATGTAATTCCAATCATATTTCAGTCTGTTTGCTGGTCCATCTATTAAATTTTTTTCTTTTTCTTTTCTTATTCTTGAATACAGAAAGAAAAAATTTATTTTTATTTCCAATTGTTATTTAAAATATTTTTCTTTAATTTTTTTCTACTATATGTTTTACCTTTTGTAAATTTTTTAAATTCTATTTTACTTCCATCATTTCATTTTATTCTTTTTTTAATTGATGTTTATTTTGAGAGAGAGACACAGAGACAGAGACAGAGCATAAGTGGGGGAGGGGCAGAGAGAGGGAGACACAGAACCCAAAGCAGGTTCCAGGCTCTGAGCTATCAGCACAGAGCCTGATGTGGGGCTCGTCATGGACAATGAGATCATGACCTGAGCCAAAGTCAGACACTTAACCAACTGAGCCACCCAGGTGCCCCTCATTTTATTCTATTTCACCATATTCATTTTTTCAAATTTTCAAACATTTCCCTTTTTTTTCTTTTTTTCTTGTTTTCTTTTTTTTCTTTTCTTATCTTTCCCTTTTTCCTCTAATCTATCAATCTCCGTTCAACAACGAGACCAAAACACACCTAGGATCTAGCATCATTTATTTGTGTGTGTGTGTCTGTCTGTGTGTGGTTCTTAATTGTTTAATTTTAATTTTTTTTACCTTATTAATTCCTTTCTTCCTTCAAAATGACAAAACAAAGGAATTCACCCCAAAAGAAAGAGCAGGAAGAAATGACAGCCAGGGACTTAATCAACACAGATATAAGCAAGATGTCTGAACCAGATTTTAGAATCATGATAATAACAGTACTAGCTGGGGTTGAAAATAGATTAGAATCGCTTTCTGTGGAGATAAAAGAAGTAAAAGCTAGTCAGGATGAAACAAAAAATGATATACCTGGCTGCAAGCTTGAATGGATGTTACAGTGACAAGGATGGATAAGGCAGATGAGCAAATCAGTGATAAGGAGGACAAACTTATGGAGAATAAAGAAGCAGAAAAAAAAAGAGGGAGTATAAGGCAAAAGAGCACTATTTAAGAATTAGAGAAATCAGTGACTCATTAAAAAGGAACAACATCAGAATCATAGGGGTCCCAGATGATGAAGAAAGAGAAAAAGGGGTAGAAGAGTTATGTGAGTAAATCATAGCAGAAAACTTTCCTAACCTGGGGAAAGACACAGACATCAAAATACAGGAAGCACAGAAAACCCCCATTAGATTCAACAAAAACCAACCATCAACAAGGCATATCATAGTCAAATTCACAAAATACTCAGGCAAAGAAAGAATCGTGAAAGCAGCAAGGGGGAAAAAAGTCCTTAACCTACAAGAGAAAACAGATCAGGTTTGCAGCAGACCTATCCACAGAAACTTGGCAGGCCAGAAACAGGATATATTCAATGTGCTGAAATGGAAAAATATGCAGCCAAGAATTCTGTTTTTGTTTTTTTTTTTTAGACCAAAGGTTTATTCGATTGTGATGACCTCTAAAAGGTATAGAGTATTTATTTATTTATTTATTTATTTATTTATTTTAGTCTTTTCTCCCCTCAGAGAGTCCCCTTAAAATTTCTTGCAGGGCTGGTTTAGTGCCCTTTAGTTGAAGTCTGTCCTTCAAAATAAAAGGTGATATAAAAAATTTCCCAGGCAGGGGCGCCTGGGTGGCTCAGTCGGTTAAGTGTCCAACTTCGGCTCAGGTCATGATCTCGTGGTCTGTGAGTTCGAGCCCCACATCGGGCTCTGTGCTGATCGCTCAGAGCCTTGAACCTGTCTCAGATTCTGAGTCTCCCTCTCTCTCTGACCCTCCCCCGTTCATGCTCTGTCTCTCTCTGTCTCAAAAATAAATAAACGTTAAAAAAATTAAAAAAAAAATTTTCCCAGGCAAACAACAACTAAAGGGCACTAAACCAACCCTGCAAGAAATTTTAAGGGGGACTCTCTGAGGGGAGAAAAGACTAAAATACATACATACATACATACATACATACATACATAAATACCAAAAGCAACAAAGATTATAAAGGACCAGAGAACACCACCAGAAACTCCAACTCTACAGGCAACATAATGGCAATAAATTCATATCTTTCAGTACTCTAAATGTCAATGGACTAAATGCTCCAATCAAAAGACACAGGGTAACAGAATGGATAAGAAAACAAGATCCATGTATATGCTGTTTACAAGAGACCCACTCTAGACCTAAAGACACCTTCAGATTGCAAGTAAGGGGTTGGAGAACCATCTATCATGCTAATGGTCAACAAAAGAAAGCCAGAGTAGCCATACTTATATCAGACAATCTAGACTTGAAAATAAAGACTGTAACAAGAGATGAAGAAGGGCATTATATCATATTTAAAGGGTCTATCCACCAAGAAGACCTCAGATGTAATCCACATTGTTTTGTGGATACTGAACCAGCCCTCCAACCCAGGTATAAATCCCACTTGGTCCTGGTGAATAATTTTTTTTAATGTATTGTTGGATCCGGTTGGCTAATAAGTTGTTGAGGAATTTTGCATCCACGTTAATCAGGGAAATTAGTTTATAGTTTTCCTTTTTAGTGGGGTCTTTGTCTGGTTTTGGAATCAAGGTAATCCTCCAAGGTTATGCTCCAAATGTGAAAGCACCCAAATATATAAATCAATTAATCACAAACATAAAGAAACTCATTGATAATAATGCCATACTAGTATGGGAATTCAACATGCCACTTACAGCAATGGACAGATCATCTAAACAAAAAATCAACAAGGAGGGGCGCCTGGGTGGCTCAGTTGGTTGAGCAGCCGACTTCGGCTCAGGTCACGATCTCACAGTCCGTGAGTTCAAGCCCCGCGTTGGGCTCTGTGCTGACCGCTCAGAGCCTGGAGCCTGTTTCAGATTCTGTGTCTCCCTCTCTCTCTGACCCTCCCCCGTTCATGCTCTGTCTCTGTCTCAAAAATAAACGTTAAAAAAAAATTAAAAAAAAAAAAAAGAAAAAAAAATCAACAAGGAAACAATGGCTTTGAATGACACACTGGACCAGATGAACTTAACAGATATATTCAGAACATGTCATCCTAAAGCAGTGGAATATACATTCTTCTCCAGTGCACATGGAACATTCTCCAGAATAGATCACATACTGGGACACAAATCAGCCCTCAACAAGTATAGAAAGATCAAGATCATACCATGCATATTTTCAGACCACAACACTATGGAACTCGAAATCAACCACAAGAAAAAATGTGGAAAGATAACAAATACTTGGAGACTAAAGAATATCCTACTAGAGAATGAATGGGCTAACCAAGAAGTTAAAGAGAAATTAAAAGTACATGGAAGCCAATGAAAATGATAACACCACAGCCCAAAACCTCTGGGATGCAGCAAAGGTGGTCATAAGAGGGAATTATATAGCAATCCAGGCCTTCCTAAAGAAGGAAGAAAGGTCTCAGATATACACCTTAACCTTACAACTTAAAGAGCTGGAAAAGGAACAGCAAATAAAACCCAAAACCAGCAGAAGATAGGAAATAATAAAGATTAGAGCAGAAATTAATGTTATCAAACCTAGATAGATAGATAGATAGATAGAGATATATATCAATGAAACCAGAAGCTGGTTCTTTGAAATAATTAACAAAATGGATAAATCCATAGCCAGTTTGATCAAAAAGAAAAAGGAAAGGACCCAAATAAATAAAATCAAGAATGAAAGAGGAGAGATCACAACCAACACAGTAGAAATATAAACAATAATAAAAGAATATTATGAGCAATTATATGCCAATAAAATGAGCAATCTGGAAGAAATGGACAAATTCCCAGAAACATATACACTATCAAAACTGAAACAGGAAGAAATAGAAAATTTGAACAGATCCATAACCAGTAAAAAAATCAAATTAGTAATCAAAAATCTCCCAAAAAACAAGAGTCCAGGGCCAGATGGCTTTCCATTTAAAGAAGAATTAACACCTATTCTCTTGAAGCTGTTCCAAAAAATAGAAACGGAAGGAAAACTTCCAAAGTCTCTCTATGAAGCCAACATTACCTTGATTCCAAAACCAGACAAAGACCCCACTAAAAAGGAGAACTATAAACTAATTTCCCTGATTAACGTGGATGCAAAATTCCTCAACAACTTATTAGCCAACCGGATCCAACAATACATTAAAAAAATTATTCACCACGACCAAGTGGGATTTATACCTTGGATGGAGGGCTGGTTCAATATCCGCAAAACAATCAATGTGATTCATCACATCAGTAAAAAAGGACAAGAACCATATGGTCCTCTCAATAGATGCAGAGAAAGCATTTCACAAAATACAGCATCCTTTCTTGATAAAAAACCATCAAAAAAGTAGGGACAGAAGGATCATACCTCAAGATCATAAAAGCCATATATGAAAGACCCATTCTCACCACTATTATTTAACATAGTATTGGAAGTCTAAGCCTCAGCAATCAGACAACACAAAGAAATAAAAGGCATCCAAATCAGCCAGGAGGAGATCAAACTTTCCCTCTTCACAGATGACATGATACTCTATACAGAAAACCCAAAAGATTCCACCAATAACACTGCTAGAATTGATCCATGAATTCAGCAAAGTGACAGGATATAAAGTCAATGTACAGAAGTCAGCTGCATTCCTATACACCAATAATGAAGCAACAGAAAGAGAAATCAAGGATTAATCCCATTTATAATTGCACCAAAACCCATAAAATACCTAGGAATAAATCTAACCAAAGAGGTGAAAAATCTATACACTGAAAACTATAGAAAGCTTATGAAAGAAATTGAAGAAGACACAAAAAAATGGAAAAATATTCCATGTTCCTGAATAGGAAGAACAAATATTGTTAAAATGTCAATACTACCCAAAGCAATATACATATTCAATGCAATACCTATCAAAATAATACCAGCATTCTTCACAGAGCTAGAACAAACAATCCTAAAATTTGTATGGAACCAGAAAAGACCCCAAATAGCTGATGCAACCTTGAAAAAGAAAACCAAAGCTGGAGGCATCACAATCCCGGACTTCAAGCTGTATTACAAAGCTGTAATCATCAAGACAGTATGGTACTGGCAAAAAAATAGACACTCAGATCAATGGACCAGAATAGAGAACCCAAAAATGGACCCACAAACATATGGCCAACTAATCTTTGACAAAGCAGGAAAGAATATCCAATGGAATAAAGACAGTCTCTTCAGCAAGTGGTGCTGGGAAAACTGGACAGCGACATGCAGAAAAATGAACCCGAACCACTTTCCTACACCATACACAAAAATAAACTCAAAATGGATGAAAGATCTAAATGTAAGACAAGAAGCCATCAAAATCCTCAAGGAGAAAGCAGGCAAACACCTCTTTGATCTTGGCCGCAGCAACTTCTTACTCAACAGGTCCCCAGAGGCAAGGGAAACAAAAGCAAAGTGAACTATTGTGACCTCATAAAAATAAAAAGCTTCTGCACAGCGAAGGAAACAATCAGCAAAACCAAAAGGCAACCAAGGGAATAGGAGAAGATACTGGCCAACGACATATCAGATAAAGAGTTAGTATCCAAAATCTATAAAAAAACTTATCAAACTCAATGCCCCAAAAACAAATAATCCAGTGAAGAAATGGGCAAAAGACGTGAATAGACACTTCTCCAAAGAAGACATCCAGATGGCCAACAGACATCCAGACGGCCAGATGGCCAACAGCACATGAAAAAATGCTCAACATCACTCATCATCAGGGAAATACAAATCAAAACCACCATGAGATACCACCTCACACTTGTCAGAATGGCTAACATGAACAACTCAGTCAACAACAGATGTTGGTGAGGATGCAGAGAAAGAGGATCTCTTTTGCATGCTGGTGGGAATGCAAACTGGTGCAGCCACTCTGGAAAACACGATGGAGGTTCCTCAAAAAATTAAAAATGGAACTACCCTCCAACCCAGCAATTGCACTACTAGGTGTTTATCCAAAGGGTTCAGGTATGCTGTTCGAAGGGGCACAGGCACCCCAATGTTTATAGCAGCACTATCAACAATAGCCAATACCTACTCTATTGGAAGTCTACTAAAATTAAATTTGGCTCTTTTTTACTTCTTTGCTGCTCACACTTTAGCTCCTCACTGGACTGTCATGTCACTCATTACAAAGCAAGATGTAGCCTCCATGACCTCCCTGCAAGGGGATTGCTGCTGGAGCACCAGTAGTCCAGGACAGACAGTGATCACACCTCCACCAGGGAGACTTTATGGAGTCTTTAAAGGGGACTCCTGATCTCTCAGTCAGAGCCGGGGAGACAGGAGGAAGAGCTCGTGAGGCTTGCAGGCATGTGCTCGCTCTCTCTCTTTCTCTCTCTCTCTCTGGTACAGAAGCTGCCCCTGGATTAAGCCACAATAGAGAACTATACCAGGGGTTGATGATGTCCTGTGTACTTCTGGCCTCAGAATGTTTCACCTTCCCCCACTTGTCTCCTAGGCCCTAGGGAAACATGAATATTTGTACAGTACACAAAGAGGACAAGCCTAAAGGCCGGGACGCTATCCAAAGCCCAAGCCCAAGGCTCTCTGCTTGGAATCACGAGACGCCAGGCTCTGCCACAGGGAAAAGAGAAGGGCCTTTTCAGGACAAACATCTCCAAGGCAGAGGGTCTCCAAGGTAGGCTGATTTCTCCCACGTCTCTGGAGCATGACCACTCTTGTCTTTCTCAATGCCAGTTTGGCTGGTTGTGCTCCAAGGGGCTGAAGTGGGGAGGGAATCAAGACCGGGACACTTACCATACATTATCTCAGTTAATCCGCACAACCGCTTGAGAGCTATTCATGACCGTTATCCACATTTTACAGATTCAGAGAGAGTAAGTGAATGGCCCAAGATCATATGATGAGTCAGTGGTGAAGTCAGGATTCCAGCCCAGATCTGAGCTCAGCACTAAATTATAAGATCTGCTGGACCATAGCTGCTCATAGGTGAAGCCAGCAGGTGGGGCCGGCTCTAGTGTGTATCAACATTGCCTGCTTCCTGAAGGAAGGGTCTGTGAGAGTGTCCCCTGACACTTAGGAGCTGCTTTTCCTCCAACACTCCTGCCACCCTGCGGTTCACATTCTGGGAAATTCATAATCAGGATAATGAATTTTTTCTTCTCAGTTCCTGTTTTTGAATGCTCTCCATTTGAAAGAACACAGATTCCTACTGTAAGAACCATTGGTTGTTTCTGTCATTGGGTTTCTCTATGTGTCTCGGAAAACTTTAAAAATCCAAAGTTGAGGGGCACCTGGATGGCTCAGTCAGTTAAGCATCCAACTCTTGATTTTGGCTCAGGTCATGATCTGACTCACGTGGTTCGTGAGTCCCAGCCCCAAGCTGGACTCTGTGCTGACAGCGCTGAGCCTTTTTGGGATTCTCTCCCTCTCTCCCTCTCTCTCTCTCTCTTTCTCTCTCTCTCTCTCTCTCTCTCTCTGCCCCTCCCCTTATCTCTCTTCCTCCCCCCCCCTTTCAAAATAAATAAATAAATTTTTAAATTTTTTTTTAAAAAATCCAAAGTTGAACTGATGACATTGTCTTTTTCTTTTGCCACATGGAATTTCTCTAAAATGAGCCATCATTTCTATGCCTCATAGATTCTCAGTCTTGCTCTTAAAAAAATGAATGTAAGACGTCTTTTGCAAAGGGCAGCTCAAGTTTGAAAAATATTCCAGGGAGGTTTCTATGTGCACCTGCTGGATCAGGACTTTGGTCTACTGAAGCCAGTCCAGGCCTGCATTTATACCAGCAGGCAGGTATACGGAGGGGGGACAGGGGCCCCTGGCTCCTGTTCCACCAACTGACACCGATTGCAAATTACTGTGAATTATAATCTTTCCCACGTAAAAAATTGTCTTCAGGAAAAAGAGATTATTCTGTATCCACTCGAGGTAACCACTTCAAATTTCGAAGTTAATGGGTTAAGGAATGCTAAGGAGGCAAAAACAATCACCAGACAATGGTAATTAAACCAGAATCAAATTACTAATTAAGAATAGACCCAGGAAAACAAAACTTGCTTCAGCCAAACTGAAATCTATAGGAGTTACAAGTCGAACTCATGGCATTGAGCATTTCAACTTGCAAGTCACGATACAATTTCGGGACAGTGCCTGCTGAGGACAAGCGGCTGCCAGGACGTCATCCACTGCAGCCGGATTCTAACACCTCCGTCGGGGCAATGTTTTAAACTGAGTGGATAACAACATACTCCAATAACCTCCGCCTCCATAAATTCAACCCTGCCAGTATTTGTGAACACTGAATTCTGAAAATCACATCATAAATAAAAATTTTACAAGCCGCCACCTCTTCTTTAGACTCAGCCATGGACCATAAAAAAATTATGAAGTTATGTCTCTCCAAAATGTGCACAGTCTCCGGGGCCAGGGGAGCCTTAGCAGATGAAAGAGGAAGGCCCGTGGCCCCTGGAGGCCCAAGCAGCCTTTGCCTCAACTGGGAGACGCCTCTACATCTTGTAACTCCTACAGCTTTGCCCTTAAAATGAAAACTTAGACACCTGCCTCACCTTCCCAAAGATGCTGCTTGAAATCCCAATTTAGAAGTCATCAGAGAACTCAGGGATACCACTAAAACATTTGTATATCACTTTGTTTTTCCATATGTTTAGTTATCTCATTAGATTCCTCACACTAGGTCTGTAATGTTGCAAATAAGTTCAGAGAGCCCCAAAAGATTAATTCCAAAGTCACGGGGCTAGCCAACGGCAGAAGCAGAACTCACACTCAGGTCTTCCGGCTCCAAGTGTGTGCTCTTTGCCCTACATGATGCATTGCTCTCATCACAGAAACCTCAAAATTTTGTGTGCTTCAAGAGAGCTGAAATATTGTAGCTATGCTAACATACGTTCAATGCTACGGGCATAGGCTAAAGATAAGTTTCTTGCCATCCCAGAATTTGACCAGTCAAGGCATGGATCCTCATATCAAGGAAATATGAAAATATAGTACTTTCACACTTAAGAGAAAATGCCTCCGAACATTTTTGGGGACATAGACATGGCGTCGGAGGGTAGCACCCTTGCTTTTATTCATTCCAAAAATTAGCACACCATTCCTGAAGATCTCTTACACATCTATTTACGTGTAGCTATGAATTCAAATCAGATGGCCATCTTGGAGCCAGCTGTCGTTTCTCCAGCCCAAGAAAATCTCCACAAACCCCCCCAGGCACTAAATTACTACCTCCATCCTCTTCTTTTAACCTCAAACTGGGTCACCTTCTAATCAAGAAAAATTAATGACTAGCAACATATTTTTCTTTTCCTCTTAATTAGAGTAATTCCATCCTGGCAGTAACTCTCAGACTGAAACTATGCTAATGGCAAAGTTCTAATTCAGAAAAAAGGGACAAGCCACCAAAAGTAACTAGCCCAGGGGCGCCTGGGTGGCTCAGTCTGTTAAGCATCCGACTTTGGCTCAGGTCATGATCTAGCAGTTTGTGGGTTCAAGTCCTGCGTAGAGCCTAGAGCCTGCTTCGGGTTCTGTGTCTCCCTCTGTCTCTCTCTGTCTCTCTCTCTCTCTCTCTCTGCCTCTCCCCACCCAAAAATAAATAAAAGTTAAAAAAAAAATTTTTTTTGAAGTAACTAGTCCATGCTATGCCTGGTAAACTGCTAGTCAAGAGAGCAGGCCCACAACCGATTTATCATGAAGCCAATGAAGCTTCAGCTTAAGGGACCCTCACACAGCCGGCCCCTCCCAAGGCCTGGAGCTGTGGTGCACACGGTCATACGTGTTTGCAAAATTTCCAGAAGTGAGACATTTTAACCGCAACTGGTTAAGATTAATCCCTTGCCACTCGAACTTTCCCTCAGCCATACCTCCCTCCCAGATTAGGCAGCACTGGAGTGGTGGCTGGAATTTGGGGAATCCAGACAAGGAGCAGTGTGGAATTCATTCAGTTTGGGTTTAGAGACCCATTTGTCTGTAGCCTGCAGTCATTTCCATGTATAGGTAAGTTAGTGCTGGCTGTCCCAGTCTAAAGAGGGCTTTCCTGAATTCCCCTCCCACCCACAGAGCCCACTGATCCAAGCCACAGAGGGTGAGGGCCAGAGATCACATCGCATCGCATTGCCCATACTGGACAAAGTACTTTAACTCCTCAGAGCCTCAATGCCTCATCTGTAAAATGAGGATATAACATCGCCTCTCTCAGAGACTGACATGATTTATTAAAATCGATTATTATTGGGGTGCCTAGGTGGCTCAGTCGGTTTATGCATCTGACTCTTGATTTCAGCTCGGGTCTTGATCTCACTGTTTGTGGGATCAAGCCCCACATCAGGCTCTGTGCTTACGGCATGGAGCCTCCTTGGGATTCTCTCTCCCTCTCACTCTGACCCTCCCTGCTCACTCTCTTGCGCGTGCAAAATAAATAAACATTAAAAACAAAAAAAAAAGCAAAAAATGTCTAAAATCGATTATTAACACTAGCGTTCCTCTATATCCGGCGTGGTGTTATGTGCTTAACATACATTATCTCAATTAAATCCAGGCTTAGAGAAATTAAGTAATTTATCAAAGGTCACGCAGCTGACAAACTAAGGAGCCACGAGATGAATATGAAGAGTCTTTCAACCACTGTGCTACACAGGGGCTCAACCTAGATGCTCAGTATCGCCATTAACGCCTAACATTTAAGGGAACAGGCACTCACAGGAGAATGATGGCAGTCAAGATCATGCGGGAGTTGGGGGCTGGGGGGGTTGTTGTACAGGACAGACAGAAGACCTAGGCTCTAGTCCAAGGGCAGGATAGGGATCATAACCTGCAAGGAAACATCAACAAAAACAACTACCATGTGCCAACCTGCATCCTAGGCATATCCCATGTATTTAAATTGGGATTCTTTGACATATATTAAACCACCAAAAAAAATTGAAAATAAAATTAATAATATTCAATGTTGGCAACATTTTGCCCACTGCTACATTCATTTATTCATGTCAGGTATGTAAATTGCTACACTCCTAGAAAGCAATTTGACAACATATATCAGAAATCATGAAGACATTCATACCCTTTGACACATTAATCCCACTGCTGGAAATGTATCCTAAAGAAATCTTTGAAAGAAAGCAAAAGATCTATTCACACAAAGATATTCACTACAATGATATTTGTGATTCTGAGACTCTGGAAGCCTCTGAAATGACCACAGAGGGGAATTGATAGGTAAATGATAGCACTCCACCTTGATGGAATAACATGCGCTCATTAAAATGATTCATGGGGTCTATGCAGAACATGGGCAAGCACATCACATGTGCAAAAGGACTCGGCAACAATTATGCTATTTTTGCAACTATAGATCTGTATGGATAATGGCAGGAAGCACAACCAAACAATTCCCCCAGGGTGAGGTATTGTGAGAGATCTCATTCTTACACCTTTTTTTTTTTTTAATGTTTATTTATTTTTAAGAGAGAGAGAGAGACAGAGTGAGAGTGGGAGAGGGGCAGAGAGAGAGAGAGAGAGAGAGGTAGACAGACAGACAGACAGACAGAATCCAAAGCAGGTTCCAGGCTCCAAGCTGTCAGCACAGAGTCCGATGCAGGGCTGGAACCCACGAACCGTGAGATCATGACCTGAGCTAAAGTCGGAAGCTTGACTGACTGAGCCACCCAGGCGCCCACCCTTGGAGTGTTCTCATGGTGGTGTTAAATGAAAGCTAGGGGAAAACAGAGCCCACAAAGCCCAGCGCAAGTGAGAGCAGCTGTCAGAGGGCTGGAGGACAGAGCCGATCGAGGGCTATGGACAATTCCAGCAAATAGCTCAGCCTTGGTCCACCAGCCAAACCAGGACTCTGGCTTCTCCACCTTTCCAATCAGCAGCACCCAAACTGCTCTGAGTCTCAGTTTCTTTAATTGTACTATTGTACTTAAATGTACTATTACCTTTTGGGGAGCAACCTCGCAGGGTTGTGGGGGGTGAAGGGTCCATTCAGATAATGCTGTTTCACTTCACTTAAGAACACCTTTCTAGCATCTGTCCAAAGACATCAGAAAATCAAAGGTACGGCTCCAGCCTTCCAGTCCAGATCCTGGGGTGGAACAGGTTTACCAGTTGGCCCTTAAGTCTCTAGCTCTAAGTGCTCATATGCAGTGGGCTGGCTGCCTCCCTAGTGTTGCAAAGCACAGGTCCAAGTTAAGTCACTTATTGTGGTGGGGGGTGGGGGTATCTCCTGCTGTTGCTCTCTCCATTGTATCTTTCCAGGCATGCTGTACACCCATTCTCTTCAGGGCCAAGAGAATTCCTCAATTCTCCCTCTTGAGCCACCATTAAAAGAAGAAAATATCATTCTCCTGCCCAGTTACCCCTGACTTGCACCACACTAGGTGCAGGAACCACCTAAAGCCAACTCTGAAGCCACCCAGGAACACCATCATTGCAAGCTGAGCCCCCCAAACCCAGAGCCTCATCTCTTCTCAGTCTTGCCCCCTGTAGCATCCCCAAAGCCAGGGATGGAGTAAGGGCTTTACACAGAATGGCCTTCCCTATTTGCAGCCCAGTAGACTCCAGCCATGTTTCAGGTCCAGCTCAGACCCTAGGGTATTACTTCTCATCCTTCACATTTGAAGGACCCAATTCTTTCTTGTAACAGGGTGTCCCAAGCATTATTGGATGGTTACAGCATCCCTCTACCCATTAGATGCCAGGAGTACTCCCCCACCCCGCCAACATCCAATTTTAACAATCAAAAATGTCCCCAGACATTGCCAAATGTCCCCTAGGGAACAAATCACCCACTGCCTCCTCCTCCCCACGGCAGAAAGATTTCCTTTCCCATCTATTCATTCCTGTAGTGTATATATCTATAATATATAAGTATCTCCCTTTTATCCTTGTCATTTTATCCTATGGCTAATTCTCTACCTGTCTTTTGCTGCTGGGGCACACCTTAGTTTCTCCGAGGTAAAGGTGATATCCTGAGTAGTGTTCCATCCCTAGCACCCAGCACAGAGCTTGGCACAGAGCAGGTACACAAACAGGCCTGCAGAGTTCGGTGATGGCTTAGTGGATCCCAGGACATTTCAGAGACAAATAAAGATGACCCTGACCCTGACCCAGAGTTGTAATACTTTGTTCCCTCCTAAATTGAGGTGGAAAAACTGGATGACATGCGCATTTATTCATAAGGGGGAAAAAACTAGATTCTATTCTTTTTGCTGAAAGAGATGTTCAAGAAAGTTTGGAATTGTGTTGGGGATTACTTTCAATAAGTTTCTAGTTTGAGATCGTGCTAAACTATACCCATGGGGAATAAACTGCATATTCCAAGAGAAAGGACAAGAAGGAATACTCCCAAAGCCTCAAGGCATTGATTTACACTTGGTGAAACTCTCCCAAAATCTCATCTGATGTTACTTACAATAAGATGTCCTGTGACTTCCCAATGGAAAGACTAACTAGTGAAAATGTGTTTACTCTGAGCCATGAGGGATTTGGATGAGCCATGGGTTAGAGGCCATTGTAATTGGGGACATGAGGGACTGGAGCTCAGAGTCAGGTTCCAAAAAGATGCATGCTGAGTTGTCTCCAATGCTCTAGAGAAGAGGGGGGGAAAAAAAAACACACAGGAAAAGTGGATTTACTTTCTGTTGGATAAGCAATACCCTTCCCTCTAGCAAAATCTATGTAAATAACCTTGATGTAGAACACCTCTGAAAGAAATTGACCTTCTAAAAGATAAATGGAGCCTTTGAGGAATTTTCTTAAGACTTTAAATGAGCTTGGAGAGTCTGTACAAAGTGTCTCTGCCCCACCCTCTCCAGATTAATGAGTGTGTACGCGTGTGCATACCTGCACACATGGACCGTGCCTCTTTTCTTTGGTGGTTTATCAGGCTGCCCTGACTTTATGCTTGGGACTCAAGGAGGAGGAGTGGGTGATTTCAGCGGGACCAGAGCCAATGGTAGGATTCAAGAGTTCTATCTCCCCAGGGTCTTCTGCACACTTGCAGGTCCACACCCCATCCCACCAAGCTCTAGGGCAGCTGAATAGCCCAGGCCCAACCCCCTTCCACTTGGCCTGGCAAAACAATGTCCTGCACAGACCTGTCAGCCCCAGGGCTCCTTGGATAGTTCTTCCAGTGGAACTGAAAACAGCACTCAAGTGAGGAGTGGGTATAGGCAGGGGGTAGGGCCTGGACTACATCTGACAACTCCCAGGAGACCCCCTCAAGTTAAACCTGTCTGTAAAGGTGAGAGCAGGTGTGGGCAGTAGGGGCCCTTAGCTCCCAAACAAATATCTTCCCTCAGTCCGCTGAGCCCAGAAAGCCCCCATGAGAGCTAAGGCTGAGACAGCTAATACACCAGGAAGACATAATAAAACACCCTCAAAACAGTCACTGTCAAGTGCAAACCTCTCTTCTCTGAGGTCATCTGCCCCTTTCCCCCACCCTCTGACCTCCCGTTCTCAATAATGGTACCTTCTTATCCTTCAGGCTGGAGGCTAAATGCCTTCCCTGTCCGCTCTGTCCTAAGTAAGTCCCTCTTGGGAATCGTGATCACGGTTCCCTGTGCATGTCCTTCATGATCCCCCACTACACTGGGGTTATGTCTGTGATGTGACTACCTGTCTCCCCAACTCAACTTGAAACTCCCTGAAGGAGATCATGCCCATCTTGCTCGCCTGACCTGCGCCCATTCCCAGCAGTGCCTGGGGCATAGCTCATATGCCTGATTATGCTCAGGGCATCATCTTGACTGAATCTGCTTATTGCCTAGGAGGGGGGCCTGCACCCCTTGCTGCCTTGGGGAGCTAAGGAACAATAAAATAAAGGAAGTCTGTGTTCACATCCCTACTTCACTGCTCCCCAGTCATGTGTATTGCACTGGTCCCTCCCTAGGACTAACATACAGGAAGACTGGTCTGAAACGCATGGAAAACCACAGTATAACCTGGAAATTGAAGAACAGCACTTAATACATCAACCTGAGACAACCCCTAAGCCATGACTCAGAGACCTAACTAAGTCCAAATACTAGATCTGCAGTAACCCTTCCCCTTGGAAGATGTGTTAAATCAGCCAAATGTGAAGAGGCTATCTAGTTTAGCAACCAGTCAGAACACGGCTATAACCACTGCCTTCAGTGGAAGAATGATTCCAAATCAATCTTAAAGCAACTGAAGCCTGGGCCCATCAAATACTAAAGTTCAGCCGGTTTCATTAATTTCCTGAAGTGTACTTGCTTATACAAAATCAAACATAAGTTCTGCCTGGGTGATAATCTCTTCGAATCCCGAAAATCCACTTTCGGTTTTCAGTCTGACAAATGAAGGAAGAAAACTAAGTTACTCAACTTTGAACTCCAAACATCTTGGCAACTTTGGGCTACCTGAAGTCTTCAGGTGGGATCCTCACTTGTCTTCCTCCAAATCTCAATTTCCATGGAAGTTTTCTGGATGACAAACTAAATATGGCACAAACTCCACTGAGCACAACTTAGTAGAATCTTGGCCAAGAATTTTTAAAAACTGTAATGTCAGACTCTATTAAAGAACTTAGGGATTTTTCTTTCCTTTCCTTTTCCTTCTTTAATGTGGCATTGGTATGCAACCCTCCTCAGGTAGATCTAACCAACCGCAAATAACTAAAAGGCATTTTAAATCTTATTAATAGAGCTGCTTTTCTTACTGACAATACAAGAAAGTAACAGCCTCTAAATTTAACCCATTAACAAGCCTTTCCAGCTTCAAATATGTGTGAAATGTCACAAAGATTTTAAATAAGAAAACATCTAGTACAAACACAGGGGAACCCAAGGGTTTGTTTGGAAATTTATATTCTCTCCACCCAGACCTCAACACAAAACACTTTTGGGAAGCAAGGATAGGCAGAGGCAATCTACCTGCCTGTTCTGCATGATGAATACCCCCAAAACTTAGTGGTTAAAAACAGTCACTTTCTCTGGTTTGGGATTTGGTCCATCATGAATTGGATCAGCTGGGTGATTCTTACCCAGGACTTTTCATGTAGTTTTAGTCAGATGGGGGGGGGGGGGTGGCTGCTGTCATCTGAAAGCCCAATGGGCTGGACGTCCAAGATGGCTGTCAGCCAGGAGCTCAGCTGGGGCCATTCCTTGAAGCAAGCACCTCCACATGACCTCTCCATGTGGTTTGGACTTCTCACGGCATGGCAGCTGGGTTCTGACACACAGCATCCAAGAGTAAGTGTTCCAAGAAACAAAGGTAGAAACTACATAGCTTCTACTTACCCCAACCTCAGGAGTCACTCGGTGTCATTTCCATTCCATTCTGTTGGTTGCCAGTGGGTCACTGAGGCCACTAATATTTGTGGGGAATTTGTCCCACCTCTCAATGGAAGGAGCATCAAAAAATTGGGGGCAAGTTTTGACACCTGTCACAGTACCATCAGAAATGATTACCCCAGGGGCGCCTGGGTGGCTCAGTCAGGTAAGCACCCAACTCCAAGCTCAGGTCATGATCTCACGGTTCATGAGTTTGAGCCCCGTGTTGGGCTCTGTGCTGACAGCTCAGAGCCTGGAGCCTGCTTCGGATTCTGTGTCTCCCTCTCTCTGCCCCTCCCCCACTCATGTTCTGTCTCTGTCTCTGTCTCTCTCTCTCTCTCTCTCAAAAATAAATAAACATTAAAAAAAAATTTTTTTAATGATTACCCCAATGCTGAAGGCAAAGCTGGCCTAGGCCACATATCTCTCAGACAATGCTATCCTTCCTCACACATACTATGTTGTAGGAATCCAGACAACAGTTCCTTTCCTCTATGATTCAACCACATATATCCCCAATCCCCTACCTGAACCCAGCTCAGAGAAGAGTGTGCAAAGTAGGGCCCCAGTGTACAGTTGTGCCAGCTGTGCACTGTGCAAAAATAACCAACCGAAACGTGCACCCTTACCTAGTCATGCACCTTTCTCAAGCCTCTGTCTACCCAGGGAGGCTGTTTTGCCTAATTCCTACCAAGGTACTGTATAGTCTAGCAGCCCCAGTGCTCATCCTTGCCTCAGAGGCTCCCAGCTCCCATTGCCATGTACTCTCTCGTTCCTCACTTTCCTGTCAAACTCGCTGCTGTGTGTGGGGTGACAGGAAAGGATAGGGAACATATACCTCCTGCTCCACACCCAGTGATAGAATATATGAAGTGCTGGCAGAGGGCAGATGGACAGATGCCTCAGGCTGAGGGTGTAAAGAAAGGCTCCACACAAGGAGAGCCTCTGGATGGGCACCGGGGATGCCTGCGATCTGAGTTAGGGAAGAGGAGAGAGGAGGAGTCGTTCCCAGCAAAAGGAATGAAAGGGCAAAGGCATAAAAGGGAAGATGTAACCAAGTAATGGAATAGGGGGGTCTTTGGCTGGAGCCCAGGTTAGCAAAGGGAAGAGGGGGAAACCAGGCGAGAAAGAGAAGCGAGAGAAGCCACCAGTGTCTGTGGACAAGCGCCGTCTCCTGAGGCGCAGCAGCTCCTGCCGGTGCCTGCCCAGGTCCCTGTCGGGTTCCCTGTGACCCTCCCGAGCCCCCATGCCTGCTGCATCCGCAGAGGACTTCCCTAGAACAACCACAGCCACGCGGAGGCCCGGAAGTACCTGGGAGTTACCGCGGGAGCCAGAGCCTGCCAGGTGAAGGGTCGGGGCAACCTCTGCAGGTGATTTCCACACCAGGTCATTCAACAAGTTGGAACATCACCTGAAACCTCACCCCTGCTTACCTTCCTTCCCCCCCTGTCCCGGTCCCCACTCCCCTACTTGTCTCCCTGGGGAGAACATCCATAATGGCCACTTCACATGAACACACATGAAGGAACCCAACCCGAGACACGAAGGAAGTGCCAGTGATCATTCCGGGTTTCATTTTAACCTGATTAGGCCTAATAGTAACGTCCAACCAAAGAAGACTGACCCCTGACTCTCCCTGCTACCTCCACCCCCACCCTGTAAAAATTGTTGTTGTTATTGTTTTTTATTTTAGAAGCCAGACTCAGATTTACAGCACTGCAACAAGAACGCCCAAGAAGTGTTGGCCGCATTCATATCATGGTGCACCGGAAGAACAAGAATGGCTTCTCAACGGTCACCAACCTCTTCACCCTGGAGCCCCACAGAACCTCACAGCCACAGGAGAGAGGCATCCGCCACCATAGTTTGCCTTAAGCAGAAAAAATATTTAATAGCAGCATGGCATAGGCACCAACCAGTGAGAATGGATGGCCAGCTGTAAAGCATCAGCATTGGTTGGTTATCTAATTATTCTCAGTCATAAAGAGGATGGGCCTCTGTAACCTGTAGCTTACCACAGTCCAAAGACTACATTTTGAACTTCTTTAGCAATTCCTCAGTGCCGGGTCTGTCGGTTACTATCTGGGTGTCCTCAGACAAGTTGTTTAATCTCCTGAGATCTTGTTTCTTCTTTTGTAACATAGAGTAATAATGGTGCCCTTAATACGGTTGCTAGGGGGTTAAATGAGGTAATGCATGCAAACGTTAGCAGGGGGCAAGCTAAAGGGATACGACAGATATACCTTAAAATGTACAATCGGCCAAACACAAAGTGTTTCTTGGTCACACGATAGACCCCTGAACATGAACCTGGTTCATCTTGGCCTTTCTCCGCATGGCGATTCAGCGACCCAGACTCACCCCATCTTGTGGCTCTAGGGACATGTCATCATCTGCATCCAGCCGGCAAAGAGATGGAGTCAGGAGGACATACACCCATTCTTTGAAAGGGCTCGGCCTGGACGTGACACACATCACTTCTCCTCACAGCGCCATGGAGGGACTTGGCCACATCTCAACACAAGCGAACCCGGGAAGTGTAATTTGACCCTGTGCCTGGCTTCACCCACATCCCTTAGGGGAAGCAAGGACTGGATTCCGATAGCCAACTTGCATCCTGTGCCCTAGCACTCCATAAATGCAAGCTGCTGTTGTTACTGCTCTTTTTGTTGGATAAGCCAGTAGGTATTTGCAGGTCGCTTGAATGATTCATCAAGTGAAAAAGACAAAGAATAAAGCAAGACAATGGATGTTACAGAGTAGCCTACAAGAAGAAATAGAAATGGAGATGACTTGAGAGAGGAATGGGTAAGAGGGTGGTACACAAAATGCAAGTAGTAGAAGGAGTAGCTCATGCCCACCACATCAAGAAATAATACAACCAGGGGCACCACAGTGGTTCAGCTGGTTCAGCGTCCAACTCCTTATTTCAGCTCGGGGCATGAGCTCACGGTTCCTGGGATTGAGCCTCATGTCAGGCTCTGCACCAACTTCTCAGAGCCTGCTTGGGATTCTCTCTTTCTACCCCTTCCCTGCTTGCACACATGCACAAGCTCGTTCTCTCTCTGTCTCAAAATAAATAAACATTTTTAAAAATGTTTAATAAAAAAAAAGAAATGCTATAATAAGAGTCTTCCTTTTCACCTGGATCCCAAAACAAGAGCGCACAAGTTCAGTCTTCCAAGTCACAGCATCCAAACAGTTGAGAGTCCCCTTATGATCATCACACTCGAAGAGCAGCAGAAAAACCCTCTCTTGCCTTAAACTCCAGGTTGTTTTAAGTCTTCAGTCTGCACTAATTTGCATTCTCAGCTTTGAGTGGGTTAAGGGCCAGAGGAAAAAGCCTGCCACTCTAACTACATCCGAGGAGTGTGTTAAATTCTCGTGGATGGTAATTAGCATCCAGCTTCTTTACTCTGCCCGTACAGTATTTTCAAATCAATTGCTCAGCATTAGTGATTCTGCTGGGATTGATTTAATAGTCTAATATGAAGTCTCAGCCCTTCTGTACAGGTTAATTACATGTGGTCTTATACATTCTAATTTAAAAATACTGCCTTTGCAATTATCATCAGCACTAAAACAGAGCACTAGTAATGAAGCTGGGCTTGAGTTTTTTTCCAGAAGTAATGAATTGAAAAACCGAAATGACTTTTAATTTCTTTGGCACTTACCATTTCAATCTCTCTTCTCTTCTGTGGGAAATATAAATCAGGATCTCCTCCTTATCGCAGATTGTTATGAAAACAGGCAAGATTGCCCTGAAGAAAGCAGAAGGCTTTGATTTTGAAACAGCCAAGACTTGACTATTTGAGTCTTGACCAACCAAAAGGGCGCTTCCTTCACCCTAATCCCTCAGTTAGGTATGTATTTATCTGTGAATTTATATGTTTGACAAGCACTTACATGTTGATTACTGTGTGGCAGGTACTGTTCTAGAGCATTATAAATATTAACAGCTCTATGAGGTGCTGTGTCAGTTATGTAACAAAGTACCCCAAATGCAGCAACTTAAACCAACAAGCATTTATTATCTCCGCTTCTGTGAGTCAGGACTGGGGGGAGAAGCTTGGCTGGGTGGTTCCGGCTCAGGATCTCTCACGTGGATGGAAATTTGGCCAGAGGTGCTATCTTCTGGGGGCAGAGGACCCATTTCAAGGTTCATTCATGTGGCTGCTGGCAGGCCTAAGTTCCAACCCATGTGGGCCTCTCTACCGACTGCCTGAGTGTCCTCACTTCACGGCATCTGGCTTCACCTGGATCAAGTAATCTGAGAATCAAAGTGATACATGTTACTTCTAGTGTGTTCTCTGGGTCACGTGGACAACCTTGGTTCGATGTAGGAGGAGATACTAAGGGAGTGAATACCAGTAGGTGGGGGTCCCTGGGGGCCAGCTGGCTACCAAAAGTAGGTGTTGTTATTATTTCTGATTTACAGGTGAGCCAATGAGGCACAGATGAGTGAAGTCACTTGTGCGAGGTCACTGTTAATGAATGGCCAATGCAAGATCTGAATTTGGCTCATCTTTCTGCCTCTAGAATCCAAGCTCTAAACAAGTACTCACACACAGAATGGTGTACGCTCATCTAACAGATTTTAAAAGCAGCTTCTAGACCAGCCGACAGCATTTATTCTAAGTTTATAGTTGATGGAAACCCTTTGCTGAGGATACAAGGTCTAAACAACTCATCATCATCAAAAAACACTCCTTAGTGTCCCCCGGCCTCTGTTGCATGAAGTTAAACATTCCTATTTCCTGGGCACTCCTTATTTTCTTGGAAAATCAAGCAAACAGCCATCACTATCTGTAGATTCTTTCTGGATACTGTACCTCCCATTGCACCACTAACCAGTTTCTTCCTGTTCAACCTCTGAGAAGACAATGTCAGCTCTATACAAGGACACTGCTTATGCTAAAACTCATTATTAATCACACCCACCCTTCATATCCAAGGGTCACACTACCCAGACCCTCCAGGTGTCCCTGATACCAGTTCTGGCTTCAGATACACATCCAAACATCTGAGGATCAGACTGCATCAGAGACCTGGCTCCAAGAAGGATTGAACATCAGGGTACCTTCCATTGGACTGTAAAAGGGATTTTGCTAGCCAGTATTCTAGGCACTTTGTGTATATTATTTCATTTAATTTTCCTGTATCCTATAAATATAATCATGATAATCATAAATCATAGCTAGAAGAGATAGCAAGCTTATTATGTGCCAGGCTCGGGGCACCCAGGTGGCTCAGTAGGTTAAACTCTTGATTTCAGCTCAGGCCATGATTCCAGGGTCATGGGATCAAGCCCCACATTGGGCTCCATGCTAAGCATGGATCCTGCTTGAGATTTTCTCTCTCCTTTTGTCTCTCTCTCTCTCTCTGTCTCTCTCTGTCTTTGTCTGTCTGTCTCTCGAAGAAGAAGGAGAGGAAGAAGAAGAAGAAGAAGAAGAAGAAGAAGAAGAGGAGGAGGAGGAAGAAGAAGAAGAAAAGGAGAAGAAAAGGAGAAGAAGAACAACAAGAATGGCAAGGCACAGGCTAAGAAAATACTATGTGCCAAGCCCTATGTTAAGTGCTTTATATACATTAATTCACTTTATCATCAGACAAATCTGAGAGGTAAATTTGACTATTGTTCTCACATTACAAATAAAGAACCTGAAGATCAGAATGGTTAAATGACTGTCCAGAAGGCACACAGAGGTGGGACTCAAACCTGAGTACGTTTTACTATAAGAGACTTCTTTCTTTTTTTTTTTTTTTTTTTTAATTTTTTTTTTCAACGTTTTTTATTTTGGGACAGAGAGAGACAGAGCATGAACGGGGGAGGAGCAGAGAGAGAGGGAGACACAGAATCGGAAACAGGCTCCAGGCTCCGAGCCATCAGCCCAGAGCCTGACGCGGGGCTCGAACTCACGGACCGCGAGATCGTGACCTGGCTGAAGTCGGACGCTTAACCGACTGCGCCACCCAGGCGCCCCTAAGAGACTTCTTTCTAAACTGGACGAGGAAGGTTAGGGACAGAGGCATCTGTCCTCCATTTTTATACAAAGCAGCTGGGTGCTACTCCCAGCCTTGCACATCCAAATGGTCCATCTGAGGATTTTTCTAAACAAAGACCATTCCTTCTCTAGAAGAGATTCTGGGTCCAGGTGTTAAATGCCTTTTTTAACTTTTCTCCACTAGCAAATAAAACAATATATCAGGGGGTTAGCAAGCCTTCTTAAAGGACCAGATAATAAATATTTCCAGCTTTACATCTGGGCCATATGGCCTCTATCATGAATACTCAACTCTGCCATTGTAGCAAAAGCAGCCATGGACAATATGTAAATTAATAAGCATGGCTGTGTTCCAATAAAACTTTATTTATGGACATGGAAACTTGAATTTCATATCATTTTCTCATGTCATGAAATAGTCTTCTTTTGATTTTTTGTCAACCATTTAAAAATGTAAAATCCATTCTTAGCCCCAGGCCTTACAAAAACAGATGGCCATAGTTTCTTGGCCCCCACAACTTATAACAGAGAAGTCAAATTCTCCCAATGAGTTCAGTATCTTGGATTTTATCAAATCAACAAAAAGCCAATTCTTAGGAAACATATTGTCTATAAGGGTTGTCTCAAACCTAAATGTATAGGGATAAAATCAAGTGGAAGTAATTTCTCACTTTCTACACACTTCCTAAAAGATTGGTTGGGGAAAGCCAATGAGGGATGTGGTGTGCACTCAGTAAATTGTGCCTTTGTGACAGAGACTCAGATTTCACCTTATCTCTCCTGTTAGATCATAACAGGGGCTGAGCCCTATTCACCTGTGTGTCCCCACACTGTCCCATTCCAGCTTATTCCAGAACCTTTACCATACCCAGGGGCATACTTCCCAAGCCAGATAGAAAAGCCCAAGGCCTAGCAAGGATTTTTTTTCCATTTTGTGAGTTCTGTCATGTGAAAAGTTTAACAAGGATATTGAAACCAAATCACAGTTAGTTAAATATTTAATAAAACATCTTATTGGAAAAGAATAAAATTATTAAAATATGGCCTATGCTGGAAAATCTTAGCTATAGAACACTATGAATGTGGCAGGTTTTCAATAAATGTTAAAAATGAAAAAAAGATCAAGGGAGGGAGAGAGAGGGATAGCAGAGGGAGGGAAGGAAGGAAGGAGGAAAGGAAGGACAGACAGAAGGAAAAGACAGAATATAGACTATTTGTTATTAGGCCCCTCCCAAATGGGTTCAATAATTTATTTAATAGAGAACTACTTTCTAATAAAGCCAGTGATTCATTCCACATCATTTTTGAGTAATGTGCTATTTTCCAGCAATAGTGTCCTTACTTCCCGTTCAACCACCTTTTTCAATAATAAGGGAAATTATTTACATTTGCGTGTATGCCCAGAATGACACCTTTTAATGTTTTAAGAATATCAAGATTGTGTTCAGTCTTTTCATTCAATGCATTAAACTGCTCCTGGAACACAGAATAAGATAACCCAGCTTCCCACAAGACACCATTCTGCAACAATGGGGCCAACCCCCGTAGACAACAGGTTTTGGAGGGCAGGGACTGTCTCATTCATTTTAGTACTCTGGGGACCTGGTACCACAAGGCATTTGATAAATGTTTGTTGAATGAAACGTGAATGAGGGAAACGTTTCACCTTAAGAGAATTAAAACCTATTTTCTAACAACGCAACAGCACCTGAGTGAGGCAAGGGTTCCTGGGAGAGAAGAGACACCCAAGAGAATCAAACAGCAAGAAACAAAGGTGAGTGTTGCAAATGTCAGGGAGGGCAAAACCGGAGGGCTATTCCTGTGCTTAGAACAAATGCTCCTGGAAGAAATGACTTGATGGTAATCCATCTCAACTCACCTCCTTGTCTAAAATGAGAAAAATTTGTCTTAAATTGCCCCAAGCTTAAACAAGGTTTAGTTAGAATCAACATGTTCTAGTAGAAAGAGAAAAGCAAGGGAGTCCCAACAACTCTGTTCTATCAAAGTTGGAGCTACTGACATGATTGTGTTTCATTGTGCCAAGACCACCAACATTAGAAATCATTAATAATTGGGGCTCCTGGTGGCTCAGACGGTTGAGCGTCCGACTCTTGGTTTCGCCTCAGGTCATGATCTCGTGGCTCGTGAGTTCGAGCCCTGTGTCGGGGCTTGGGATTCTCTCTCTCCCTCTCTCTCTGCCCCTCCCCCCACTCCCAAAATAAATAAATAAGCTTTTAAAAAATTGGTAATGATCGCTGAGTGTGTGTCTGGGTTGTCCCGCCAGCTGATGTTCAACTCATTTCAGCCAAAATGATCTGATACTTTTCTGACTTCCTGACCTCGTCTGAATCTCAGTCAGTTGCCACCAAATAAATGCTAGTCAGAAAGGAAAGCATTATTCGTTTCTCTGCGTGTAGAAATCAGGGTGATTTCCCAATCAGGGCACCGCCAGGGCCAGGAAAGTGACTTTTGTGTTAGGGGAGGAACACACTCCCTGGGCAATCGTTTATCGGAGCACGGGTGGGAAGCCCCGCCTCCCACAAACCACCTTAGCAGATGGGATATTCCTGCCCACGAGGCCATGGGGCTGGCTCTGGTCTCCTCCAGGACCTGGCTTTGGGAGGGGAAGAACAAACGGGCCTGTTACTTTTTATATTCACACTTCTACACAGTTTTTTTTAATGAGCACAAGTTTCTTTTATAAAGTATATGCCCTTTTCTAGCCAGCCCTATGATCTAAGAGAAGTTATTGCCATTTTCTCACACAACCTATTCCACGGGGTAGTTAAGAGATATGGCCAGGACTGGCTGGCTAATCCCCAGATCCACTTCCTCTTCTTCCTGGTGCACAGCCAGACTACAGTTCCCAGCATCCTTCGCAGCAGGTGTGCCCATGAATGGAGTTCTGACTGTGGAATGTGAGTGGAAGCGGTATATACCACCACTTCCAGAAATCGCCCATAAGACAGTTCTCCCACTGCCATCTTCTTGTAAACAAGCACACTGACTCTGGAAGCCATGCGTTGAAGATGGCTGAGCCACAAGATGGGAAAGGCCTGGGTTCCTGATGATTCCTTGGATGATAGCCACCTACCCATCATGAACACTTTCTCAGACATTCTCTTAGTTTACCACGGCTGCTGTGACACAGTCCCTCCAGCTGGGTGGCTTAAACAACAGAAACCTACTGTCTCACAGTTCTAGAGGCTGGAGGTCCAAGATCAAGGTGTGGCAGAGTTGGTTTCTTCTGAGGCTTCCCTCCTTGGCTTGTAGATGGTCACTTCTCCCTGTGTCTTCACTCGGTCTTCCTTCTGTGCCTGTCTGGGCCTTAATCTCCTTCTCTCATAAGAACACCCGCCATACTGGATTAGTGCCCATCCTACTAACATCATTTTAACTTAATCACATCTTTAAAGAGCTTATCTCCAAATACAGTCACATTCTAAAGTACGGGGGGTCAGGGCTTCAATATATGAATTTGGGGTGGGGGGAGGACACAATTCAGCCCATAACACATGTCCAAGCCCAACATCTATGAGACAAGGAAGTAGACTCCACCCACTGTAGCAGAGATGGGGAAAGAAGCAAAATGTGAGCAAAATAACATAATCTGCCAGTGGCACCCATGATGATACGGTGTAATAAGTGACAAGATGAAGTATAACACACCTGGATAAAATTCAAAAATATCTCGCATTCAAACCGCTCCAAAATCTGACCCCCGATTATCCGTCCTTCCTGATCTCAGCTTTGCTATTGAATAGCATCAAACCCCTGTACAAAGGGGCAGTGACAAGTACAATGTGACGTAGTAGAAAGAGTATACCCAGATTCCTAAGACCTGTTACTTTCTACATGGTACCCTAGTTTCTCTTCCAGTGTGAGACAAAAACCATCTGTGTGATCCTGACGCAATCATTTTCTCTCTCCGGATCTATACCCCGATTTCTGAGATGAGGAAGCAGACACTAGGGTCCCTAAGATTCCTTGACCCAGTTTCTTTCCTTTGCAATGTGTGTTCTGTTGAACATTAGTCCCAAGAGATGCCATGCAAATAAATATTTCCATGAGCAAATCACTTGGAAAAAGCTGCACACAATATCCCTTTCCTAGAATACCAAAGGTTATGAAAAGTCCTGCAATAAAAAAAAAAAAAAAAAAAAAAAAAAAAAAATAATCCTAATTTACCTCAACTGTTTCCCAGATGTATTTGTCCTAAGAATTTCTCCTTCTGCCCCTTGTAACATGGCTCAGAAGCAATGAACTAACTCCCTAAGTACACACAGGCTTGGGAGAGTTAAATTTGTTAACAGCCATGTCCACCTTCCCCTCCCTGCCCCCAGGGAGCATGATGCTCCGTGAATTTTTGTTTCTAAGCCAGGAAGCCCCCAGACTAAGAGGTAGTTACCTCTCTCAGGCCTTCTCAGGCCACAGCTCAGTCTTCCCCATTGTCTAAACGCTCCACAAACAGAGCAACAAAAGCACCAGACGTCCCACGCGTCCATTGGTATATGGGGACTCGGGGCCCTTATTCCCAGTGTTACTCAAAAGACTTTTTGCCTCTCCCTTTTGGAGATACTCTTCAGTCTATCGCGTATTTCCAAAATCTCTTCAGTCGTGGCACCTCTTTGTCCTTCGCGGGAGAGATTTGAGTTTGGGAAACAATGAATATCTACTGGAGCCAAGTCTGGTGAATACCTTGGGCGCTGAAGCTGAGAAAGACTGTTTCGGCATCAGAAATGGAGGGTGCAGTCCACCTCATCTTTCAGTCAGCCTCCAGCTCATCTGGCTCCCAGGCTTCTGGAACAAGAATAGTCATTCCAAATGAGATCGCCTGTGCATTCCGGAATCTCCACACACCATATGCCGAGCGGTCTGTGGCTCCCTTGAATGGCAAACAATTATGTCCGCTTGTTTGTTTTGTTCCTTTATTTGGCCCCTTGTCTGAACAGAGATGCCGAATCCAGTGTTTCTTGCATTGTGAGTTCTCATGGGGCCATTCGCGTTTCCATCGCCAGCTATTGTTCTGAATTCAGAAGACTATCCCCAAATTGCGCATCCGCATCCCTAATTGAACCGAAGCCATTCTAACACCTCCCGTTCTTCCTCTCTCCCCTTATCCCCTGCACACTATCTGTCTGCCTCTCTCTGGCTTTGATCCCAGGGTAAGGATTGTTTTGTTAACACTAGTCCTGTTATTCAGTAGTCAGCTTGTGCTTTTTCTTTCCTTCAAATAACATTTAATTGCTTTAACACAACTTTTTCAAGGAGGCAGAGGAGTGTTCTTTGAAGACCCAAATTATCCTCAAAGCTGGTCTCTCAATGCTGTGAAGATTTGTGCTGACTTTTAATAACCAGAACATGAAACAAAAGAAAGTTTTATAGCACCTTCTCTGAGAGCATTTGAACTGTAGCTATATAACCACAGATTGTCAGAGCTGGAAGGTAATGTAGGGGTCGTAGATTCTTAGTGGGTCCCAAACTTCTTTAGCTGTGGGACTCGTTTCAGGGAAAGAAGCTTCCAGGATCCCAACTATTAAACAAAAGCAACCAGAGGTTCTCAGGAGAGTTTAAATCTTCAGATTGGTTTCAAATGCTTCATTGAAGTATCTGAAGTATCTGAAGAATCCTCTTCTCCTGGATTTTGATCACAACTTAAAAACACAGACATTTGGGGGTACCTGGGTGGCTCAGGTAATGATCTCAAGGCTTGTGGGTTCAAGCTCCACATCAGATTCTGAACTGCTTCTGATTCTGTGTCTCCCTCTCTCTCTGCCCCTCTCCCGCTTGTGCTCGTGTTCTCTCTCTCTCTCTCTCTCTCTCTCTCTTGCTTTCAAACGTTTAGAAAAAAATTTATAAAAAAAAAATAAACTCACAGACATTTTACTAAGGTCAAAAGTAAGGCCAAGAGAGAATCAACTAGTACCTGACAGAGCGAAAAACAGAACCCTCACCTTCTGGTTCCTATACCAAGTGTAGCTATAAATCCAGCTGTGCATCTGAAGCACTGGGGAGCTGGTTAGGAACACAGATTTGGGAGCCCCAGCTGCTGAAGATTCTTATGAACTAAGTCTGGAGTGAGAATTTTGAAGAAGCACCTTCTAAAAATTCCCTGTGAGTCTGATGGAAATCCAGGTTTAAGAACCACAGATCTGTAGTATCCAGTCCTCCATGCCCAGGTACCAAAGGGCAATTGATTCTTTTCTTTTCTTTTCTTTTTTAAGTTTATTTATTTATTTGGGGGGGGGGGACAGGTGGAATCCCAAGAAGGCTCCACATTTGCAGAGTCTGATGCAGGGCTTGAACTCATGAACCATGAGATCATGACCTGAGCCGAAATCAAGAGTTGGACATTTAACCAACTGCACCACCCAGGTGCCCCTGATTCTTCTTAGGAAAAGCAAACCAGGCCACAGAAGAGCCTAGATTTGCCCATGGTGTGACCATCACCAACAATGTTAAAGTAGAGTGAACTGGGACTGCTTTAACCAGGTCCTAAAATCAATTAGTGGGTTACAGGGGTTATTTACAAAGTACCATTCAGAAGGAATTTGACCAATGTTTTGTCTTCCTACGTAATTGTACAGCAGTTTATAGGAATAATCTCTGAACAGTAGTATCTTAAGATGGATCATGCTTCACCTTTTACAAAGTGGCTTTCCGTGCATTATCTCTTTCAGCCCATTCAACAACCCAAAACATGGGTAAAGCCGGTCTTATTTTCCCTATTTCACAGACAATATGACTGAGATACACAGAAAAGTGGCACACTGAGTACAGAGGTGGTAGGGCTTGGTCTGAAACCAAAATCTGGGATTCTGATTCCAATATGCCTCCTTAATGCATCAAAAAAAAAAAAAAATCCATAGTACCATAGCCTTCTCTTTTCTGCTCACTCCAGCATAATCACAAATGGTATTATAAAATGGAAAACTCGATAACTCTAATAGCTATTAAAAAAACACTATTGATGCTCACAGCCAGGACCTCATGATGTTTATTCTAATGTCCTCATTTACTACTAAGCTATCATTGTAAAATGAAAACCGTTCAACAGAATTGTATCTTTTCACTTCCCGAAATCAATTTCTACTTAGGCTAGGAAGTACAGTAGTAGGTTAAAACTCAAAAATGGGAAGACTCTACATCAGAAATTGTTCATCAACAGCAACAATAAAAAAAATCAATGTTTATTTCAATTTTAAGAGGAAATAGAACTTGTTAGGAATCAAAATAAAAGGAAAAGCTACTTCAGAAATGTGAGTATTCATCCTCAGATTACATTCAAGGGAACCAGGTTAGCCATGGCCTGAGTAATCTGATGATTTTCCTTCGCATCATGATCCACTTTGTACCTGTGGACTACACTGAGGATGCTGCAATATAATTGATTATTACTCTGGCTAAAGTCATGGCTCTGTCCCTGGTCTTATTTCAGTCACAGGGATGTTGCTGTTGTCACCCAGACATGAGTAAGAGAAGAACAGATTACTTTGACTGAACTTGAGGATACCCCAGCAAAGCTTCCTCCTGAAGAGCTGGGAGAGTTCCCTGGGCATCAAAATCTTTACCAATTAGATGGGAGTTTCCTATCCACTCCCCCACCGCAATAAATCCCTCTGTTTCCTCCTTCTCCTGATCTTTGCCCTGCATCTCTGTTTAACTTGATCCTCTTAAAAAGAGTTCTAAAAGTCTTGCCTTGCCCAGTATTAAAATGTATTGAAAAGCTGCAGCGTGTAAAACAATATAGCAGAGGTTCAGGAATAAACAAATAGATCTCAATGTCCACTTTGTTTCTTTGTTAGTGAAATTGTTTCTCTCTCCCTCCCTTCCCTTCTGCCTCCTCTCCTCTCTCTTTACCCTCTCCCTCCCCACCTCTACTGTCTGTCTCTCTCTCTCTCTCTCTCTCTCTCTCTCTCTCTCTCTCAATGGATCTGTAGGAGTATGAAGTCTCTCTCGTTCCCTCTGAATACCTAAAGCTCAGAACAAAATTGAAGGACAGCTTGGCACCCAAGTTCCAAAAAGGAAACATTCTGGACAAGATAAAGGAGGTAAAGGGAGTATCCAGTGATAACAGAGAGAAAGAGTGGAGAAACACAAGTGGAATCCGAAGGAAAATGCCAAGTAGGAGTTGTTTGCTATTGTTGTTGTTGTTGTTGTTGTTGTTTTAATATGAAGTTATCCTTCCTGTGTCTCACTAACCCTTACTGAAACCTCAACTTAACAAAACAGCATGCAAATATGCCACACTGGCTATGAGGAGGAGGGACTGGGGTCACAGAAGGATTTTCTTTGCATTTTTATAGCAGACGTATTCTTGTTTCTAAGCGGATGTCTCCGGTGCAGGGGTACTAAGATTCATTCTATGAAAATAATTGGCCAAATTTTAAAAAGATGTAAAAATGATATTTATCTCCAAGTTATTTATAACAGTGAAAAATAGGAAACAACCTGAAAGTGCTTCCACAGAGGGCTGGCTAAGTAAATTAATGTGCACCCATACAACTAGGTTCTGGGTGGCCGTTTAAAAAAATAGAGGGTAATTGTTATGGAAACATAGCTGCAGAATATCGTTAAGTGGAAAAAGCAGCTAATAATAGTATGCATAATAAGAGATGACTTTTGAAAACTATAAAGATACTTACACAGGAAAAAAAGTCTGGGAGAATATTAATAGTGGTTAGTTCTGGGAGGTGGCATTTTCCCCCACCTCAACCTCTCACGGCAATTACCTACTTTTAGAGAAACTACAGTTCCTTTTTCCAGAACATACAGCGAACTACACTATAATACATTTTTACAAAGAAAAATATAGTTATTTCTCCACCTCGCCATCCAACTTTCTACATACAGAATTTTATTTCTTCCCACCAACTCTAAGAGACGTGCCTCATCTATTGTAAGTGTTGCCATTATAGAATTCAAATACGTGCTCAGATTCAGTCGATTTGAAGACCAGAAATAATTGCCACGTTCAGCTGAATGCCACATGCCTACAGGTGTCCAAAGGTAATATTTTAAACTTTTAGATTAGAGATTAGCACGGTAATGGATGGAGAAAGTCACATCTTGGAAGAATGTAGTAACTCTATCACTAACTTGACAATGGCCAGTGCTAAGCCAAGGAAAATTCCCATGTATTCAAGAAGGGAGGAGCCCCAGGAGAAAACAGAAAAGATGCTTAAGGCTTCTTTTACTGTTCAAACCGTCTCCTCTACGAGGGTTATTACAACATCACAGCCACCTCTTCTGTTTACATGTGGGCTGTAACCAAGGGAGCAATTTCCCCACCACCCCATAAAAACATGGGGGAGAATAGATGAGGAGAAGGGAGTTCAGGAATTCTCTCCTCTCTGCTTCCAACACCAGCATTCCCAGTACCCACTCTCCTAGGTGCAAAGGAGAGAACAGAGTCCCAGAAAGGAGGGAGGGAAGGAGATAACTCACTCTTCCCTCCCAGATACAACAACCTCATGGCTGAACCTGTGTCAGGAGCAGAAACTGGCTTCACAAACACGACAGATCTGAGAAACAAAGTTGTCATCAGCTCATATGTTCCACCGATTTGATGTGGTTATAAAAGTAGAATAGCCTCCGGATAAAAACCTGGTTTCTGAGATCATGGGCCCTATTACGATGAAATGTCCCTGTAACAATTTAGATCCAGGTATATGGAAAACACTTCACTTCCATGGTTTTTCCCAAGTGTATTAAAATTTTTATTTCATCCACAATAAAGCCTGTTTTCTCCCAGAAAGAGATATGAGAGGTTTAATAAGGGAGTGGCTTTGCAGAGTTTGCAGACTCTGTTTATGGAGGCCAGTTTTCTCCTGCTTGCCAGGGACCAGGGACTCCTGCACACATGGAGAAGGTCACCTTCTCTGGGTTTCCCATGATTAATCCTAGACTTGAGCCTAGGGACAAGCTTGGCCCAAATTCTGACTCCAGAGCTATCCCTTTCCACATGCTGCCTGCTCCAGGGCTTTGTCCCCTGTTATTCTAACAAAGGCTTAGCGAGGTCTGAAACCTAAAAGTTCTGGAAATGCCCAGGCAACACAGTCTTGTTAAGCCTCTCCTTTCTGGGCCCTTATTCTTACTCTAGGCACTCAGGATGCTTTCCATATCAAAATTTCCTCTCTGGGAAATAACTCTGTGTCAGTCATTCACACTTTAGTGTGAATTCAAATACCTCCTCTTCCAAAAGCATCTTAATTTACAGTCCTTCTAATTGTAAGAAAGAATCTCTTGTTTCTTAGAAGAATCTCAGGCAGCGACACTTAGGTGGCTCAGTTGGTTAGGCGTCTGACTTCAGCTCAGGTCACGAACTCCCGGTTTGTGAGTTCAAGCCCCCACATTGGGCTCTGTGCTGACAGCTTGGAGCCTGGAGCCTACTTCGGATTCTGTGTCTCCCTCTCTCTCTCTCTGCTCCTCGCCCGCTCACACTCTCTTTCTCTCGCTCTCTCCCTGTCTTAAAGACAAATAAACATTACAAAGAAGAAGAAGACGAATCTCAGGCATGTTCAATTACACTCTTTGGGGACTGTAAGCAAGAAAGAAATCTCACCACTTTCTGGGTGGATAGTTAAAGCAAAAAAGGCCACAGAAGCAGAGTTGCCCTTTGGAGAACAGGTTCATGGTCACATTGGAGAGAAATCTATTTTCAAGCCATCCCTTTCAATGGTTGCCTCCCACATAGAACAACCCGATGTCTGTTCCTTACCACACCACTCCTTTCCCCCATGCTGATTGAGCACCCGGCTGGGATGGGTCCCACCCTCAAGGAAATATAGTCTCGCTGGCTGGAGAGTCAACATGGCATGGTACAATCACCTGTAACTTTCAGTGATGGGTTGCATATTTACAATTATTTTGATTACACTTGAAAGGACAAAGATCGGGAACAGATGTCAGACATATGAATTAAAATTAATGATCATTTGTTAATGGAGTGAAGAGCCATTCATCATTTCATTAGAGCTAATTCTTAAGGCCATATGGAACCTTGTACAATGGAGCAAATCTTGACTCTCTTTAGAATGTGAAGATTTTGACTACTAAAATGCAAGGAACAGGGTTGCCCAAGTAAAATTTCCTTCTATTAAATGTAGTAGTTACCGGTTAGTATGACAAACTATGTTCCAGTAAAGTAAGTATACGAATGTCGACCAGGGTGTGCTGTTCTTTCTGCCTTTCTTCCTTCATTTATTTACATAGAAAGTCTTTACTGAGTGTCAAGTACCATGTTAGGTGTAGAGATAGTATAGTGAACAGAGCCAGAGATGGTCCTGCTTGCCTGGGTCTAACAGTATTGAAGGAAACAGATATTAATGAGATAATTACACTCATAAATGTAAAATTGCAATGTAACAGCTGATAAGCATGTACAAAGGCCCCGTGACAGAGGGTATCCCGAAGCACGAAATGAAAGAACCAGAGAACAAGAATGACCGGAAAAATAAACCTGAGGAGAGACCTGGTGTGAAAAGAGGTTAAAGAGGCAGTCGGCGGGGGCGGGGGGGGGGGGGGGGGGGGGGGGTAGGTCTGGGTGGCTCCTTCTGTTGAACA